>NW_027364355.1:0-249072 GCF_046119375.1 Phyllobates terribilis
CGGAATTCCGAGAACTATGGAAGATTTCCAAAGCATTGTTAAACATTAGAGGAATAATGCTAGGATTAGCAGGAAAAAGCAAAAAATTTCAGAATTGCACCTTGCAATGTGGGAGATATTACTGTTTGTGCATTTACAATATTCATTGATTTTTGCCATTGAAAAACATGTTTTTCATATACCAGAAATGTTTGAAGCTACTGACTGAATGAAAGGAGCTGGCATCTCACTCTCTTTGAATCTTCTTTATCATGCTAGGATTAACAGGAAAAAGCAAAAAATTTCAGAATTGCACCTTGCAATGTGGAGATATTACTGTTTGTGCATTTACAATATTCATTGATTTTTGCCATTGAAAAACATGTTTTTCATATACCAGAAATGTTTGAAGCTACTGACTGAATGAAAGGAGCTGGCATCTCACTCTCTTTGAATCTTCTTTATCATGCTAGGATTAACAGGAAAAAGCTAAAAATTTCAGAATTGCACCGTGCAATGTGGAGATATTACTGTTTGTGCATTTACAATATTCATTGATTTTTGCCATTGAAAAACATGTTTTTCATATACCAGAAATGTTTGAAGCTACTGACTGAATGAAAGGAGCTGGCATCTCACTCTCTTTGAATCTTCTTTATCATGCTAGGATTAGCAGGAAAAAGCAAAAAATTTCAGAATTGCACCTTGCAATGTGGAGATATTACTGTTTGTGCATTTACAATATTCATTGATTTTTGCCATTGAAAAACATGTTTTTCATATACCAGAAATGTTTGAAGCTACTGACTGAATGAAAGGAGCTGGCATCTCACTCTCTTTGAATCTTCTTTATCATGCTAGGATTAACAGGAAAAAGCTAAAAATTTCAGAATTGCACCTTGCAATGTGGAGATATTACTGTTTTTGCATTTACAATATTCATTGATTTTTGCCATTGAAAAACATGTTTTTCATATACCAGAAATGTTTGAAGCTACTGACTGAATGAAAGGAGCTGGCATCTCACTCTCTTTGAATCTTCTTTATCATGCTAGGATTAGCAGGAAAAAGCAAAAAATTTCAGAATTGCACCTTGCAATGTGGAGATATTACTGTTTGTGCATTTACAATATTCATTGATTTTTGCCATTGAAAAACATGTTTTTCATATACCAGAAATGTTTGAAGCTACTGACTGAATGAAAGGAGCTGGCATCTCACTCTCTTTGAATCTTCTTTATCATGCTAGGATTAACAGGAAAAAGCAAAAAATTTCAGAATTGCACCTTGCAATGTGGAGATATTACTGTTTGTGCATTTACAATATTCATTGATTTTTGCCATTGAAAAACATGTTTTTCATATACCAGAAATGTTTGAAGCTACTGACTGAATGAAAGGAGCTGGCATCTCACTCTCTTTGAATCTTCTTTATCATGCTAGGATTAACAGGAAAAAGCTAAAAATTTCAGAATTGCACCGTGCAATGTGGAGATATTACTGTTTGTGCATTTACAATATTCATTGATTTTTGCCATTGAAAAACATGTTTTTCATATACCAGAAATGTTTGAAGCTACTGACTGAATGAAAGGAGCTGGCATCTCACTCTCTTTGAATCTTCTTTATCATGCTAGGATTAGCAGGAAAAAGCAAAAAATTTCAGAATTGCACCTTGCAATGTGGAGATATTACTGTTTGTGCATTTACAATATTCATTGATTTTTGCCATTGAAAAACATGTTTTTCATATACCAGAAATGTTTGAAGCTACTGACTGAATGAAAGGAGCTGGCATCTCACTCTCTTTGAATCTTCTTTATCATGCTAGGATTAACAGGAAAAAGCTAAAAATTTCAGAATTGCACCGTGCAATGTGGAGATATTACTGTTTGTGCATTTACAATATTCATTGATTTTTGCCATTGAAAAACATGTTTTTCATATACCAGAAATGTTTGAAGCTACTGACTGAATGAAAGGAGCTGGCATCTCACTCTCTTTGAATCTTCTTTATCATGCTAGGATTAGCAGGAAAAAGCAAAAAATTTCAGAATTGCACCTTGCAATGTGGAGATATTACTGTTTGTGCATTTACAATATTCATTGATTTTTGCCATTGAAAAACATGTTTTTCATATACCAGAAATGTTTGAAGCTACTGACTGAATGAAAGGAGCTGGCATCTCACTCTCTTTGAATCTTCTTTATCATGCTAGGATTAACAGGAAAAAGCTAAAAATTTCAGAATTGCACCGTGCAATGTGGAGATATTACTGTTTTTGCATTTACAATATTCATTGATTTTTGCCATTGAAAAACATGTTTTTCATATACCAGAAATGTTTGAAGCTACTGACTGAATGAAAGGAGCTGGCATCTCACTCTCTTTGAATCTTCTTTATCATGCTAGGATTAGCAGGAAAAAGCAAAAAATTTCAGAATTGCACCTTGCAATGTGGAGATATTACTGTTTGTGCATTTACAATATTCATTGATTTTTGCCATTGAAAAACATGTTTTTCATATACCAGAAATGTTTGAAGCTACTGACTGAATGAAAGGAGCTGGCATCTCACTCTCTTTGAATCTTCTTTATCATGCTAGGATTAACAGGAAAAAGCAAAAAATTTCAGAATTGCACCTTGCAATGTGGAGATATTACTGTTTGTGCATTTACAATATTCATTGATTTTTGCCATTGAAAAACATGTTTTTCATATACCAGAAATGTTTGAAGCTACTGACTGAATGAAAGGAGCTGGCATCTCACTCTCTTTGAATCTTCTTTATCATGCTAGGATTAACAGGAAAAAGCTAAAAATTTCAGAATTGCACCGTGCAATGTGGAGATATTACTGTTTGTGCATTTACAATATTCATTGATTTTTGCCATTGAAAAACATGTTTTTCATATACCAGAAATGTTTGAAGCTACTGACTGAATGAAAGGAGCTGGCATCTCACTCTCTTTGAATCTTCTTTATCATGCTAGGATTAGCAGGAAAAAGCAAAAAATTTCAGAATTGCACCTTGCAATGTGGAGATATTACTGTTTGTGCATTTACAATATTCATTGATTTTTGCCATTGAAAAACATGTTTTTCATATACCAGAAATGTTTGAAGCTACTGACTGAATGAAAGGAGCTGGCATCTCACTCTCTTTGAATCTTCTTTATCATGCTAGGATTAACAGGAAAAAGCTAAAAATTTCAGAATTGCACCGTGCAATGTGGAGATATTACTGTTTGTGCATTTACAATATTCATTGATTTTTGCCATTGAAAAACATGTTTTTCATATACCAGAAATGTTTGAAGCTACTGACTGAATGAAAGGAGCTGGCATCTCACTCTCTTTGAATCTTCTTTATCATGCTAGGATTAGCAGGAAAAAGCAAAAAATTTCAGAATTGCACCTTGCAATGTGGAGATATTACTGTTTGTGCATTTACAATATTCATTGATTTTTGCCATTGAAAAACATGTTTTTCATATACCAGAAATGTTTGAAGCTACTGACTGAATGAAAGGAGCTGGCATCTCACTCTCTTTGAATCTTCTTTATCATGCTAGGATTAACAGGAAAAAGCAAAAAATTTCAGAATTGCACCTTGCAATGTGGAGATATTACTGTTTGTGCATTTACAATATTCATTGATTTTTGCCATTGAAAAACATGTTTTTCATATACCAGAAATGTTTGAAGCTACTGACTGAATGAAAGGAGCTGGCATCTCACTCTCTTTGAATCTTCTTTATCATGCTAGGATTAACAGGAAAAAGCTAAAAATTTCAGAATTGCACCGTGCAATGTGGAGATATTACTGTTTGTGCATTTACAATATTCATTGATTTTTGCCATTGAAAAACATGTTTTTCATATACCAGAAATGTTTGAAGCTACTGACTGAATGAAAGGAGCTGGCATCTCACTCTCTTTGAATCTTCTTTATCATGCTAGGATTAGCAGGAAAAAGCAAAAAATTTCAGAATTGCACCTTGCAATGTGGAGATATTACTGTTTGTGCATTTACAATATTCATTGATTTTTGCCATTGAAAAACATGTTTTTCATATACCAGAAATGTTTGAAGCTACTGACTGAATGAAAGGAGCTGGCATCTCACTCTCTTTGAATCTTCTTTATCATGCTAGGATTAACAGGAAAAAGCTAAAAATTTCAGAATTGCACCGTGCAATGTGGAGATATTACTGTTTGTGCATTTACAATATTCATTGATTTTTGCCATTGAAAAACATGTTTTTCATATACCAGAAATGTTTGAAGCTACTGACTGAATGAAAGGAGCTGGCATCTCACTCTCTTTGAATCTTCTTTATCATGCTAGGATTAGCAGGAAAAAGCAAAAAATTTCAGAATTGCACCTTGCAATGTGGAGATATTACTGTTTGTGCATTTACAATATTCATTGATTTTTGCCATTGAAAAACATGTTTTTCATATACCAGAAATGTTTGAAGCTACTGACTGAATGAAAGGAGCTGGCATCTCACTCTCTTTGAATCTTCTTTATCATGCTAGGATTAACAGGAAAAAGCAAAAAATTTCAGAATTGCACCTTGCAATGTGGAGATATTACTGTTTGTGCATTTACAATATTCATTGATTTTTGCCATTGAAAAACATGTTTTTCATATACCAGAAATGTTTGAAGCTACTGACTGAATGAAAGGAGCTGGCATCTCACTCTCTTTGAATCTTCTTTATCATGCTAGGATTAGCAGGAAAAAGCAAAAAATTTCAGAATTGCACCTTGCAATGTGGAGATATTACTGTTTGTGCATTTACAATATTCATTGATTTTTGCCATTGAAAAACATGTTTTTCATATACCAGAAATGTTTGAAGCTACTGACTGAATGAAAGGAGCTGGCATCTCACTCTCTTTGAATCTTCTTTATCATGCTAGGATTAACAGGAAAAAGCTAAAAATTTCAGAATTGCACCGTGCAATGTGGAGATATTACTGTTTGTGCATTTACAATATTCATTGATTTTTGCCATTGAAAAACATGTTTTTCATATACCAGAAATGTTTGAAGCTACTGACTGAATGAAAGGAGCTGGCATCTCACTCTCTTTGAATCTTCTTTATCATGCTAGGATTAGCAGGAAAAAGCAAAAAATTTCAGAATTGCACCTTGCAATGTGGAGATATTACTGTTTGTGCATTTACAATATTCATTGATTTTTGCCATTGAAAAACATGTTTTTCATATACCAGAAATGTTTGAAGCTACTGACTGAATGAAAGGAGCTGGCATCTCACTCTCTTTGAATCTTCTTTATCATGCTAGGATTAACAGGAAAAAGCAAAAAATTTCAGAATTGCACCTTGCAATGTGGAGATATTACTGTTTGTGCATTTACAATATTCATTGATTTTTGCCATTGAAAAACATGTTTTTCATATACCAGAAATGTTTGAAGCTACTGACTGAATGAAAGGAGCTGGCATCTCACTCTCTTTGAATCTTCTTTATCATGCTAGGATTAACAGGAAAAAGCTAAAAATTTCAGAATTGCACCGTGCAATGTGGAGATATTACTGTTTGTGCATTTACAATATTCATTGATTTTTGCCATTGAAAAACATGTTTTTCATATACCAGAAATGTTTGAAGCTACTGACTGAATGAAAGGAGCTGGCATCTCACTCTCTTTGAATCTTCTTTATCATGCTAGGATTAGCAGGAAAAAGCAAAAAATTTCAGAATTGCACCTTGCAATGTGGAGATATTACTGTTTGTGCATTTACAATATTCATTGATTTTTGCCATTGAAAAACATGTTTTTCATATACCAGAAATGTTTGAAGCTACTGACTGAATGAAAGGAGCTGGCATCTCACTCTCTTTGAATCTTCTTTATCATGCTAGGATTAACAGGAAAAAGCTAAAAATTTCAGAATTGCACCGTGCAATGTGGAGATATTACTGTTTGTGCATTTACAATATTCATTGATTTTTGCCATTGAAAAACATGTTTTTCATATACCAGAAATGTTTGAAGCTACTGACTGAATGAAAGGAGCTGGCATCTCACTCTCTTTGAATCTTCTTTATCATGCTAGGATTAACAGGAAAAAGCTAAAAATTTCAGAATTGCACCGTGCAATGTGGAGATATTACTGTTTGTGCATTTACAATATTCATTGATTTTTGCCATTGAAAAACATCATGTTATTCATATACCAGAAATGATTGAAGCTACTGACTGAATGAAAGGAGCTGGCATCTCACTCTCTTTGAATCTTCTTTATCATGCTAAGAGGAGCAGGAAAAAGCAAAAAATTTCAGAATTGCACCTTGCAATGCGGAGAAATTACTGTTTGTGCATTTACAATATTCATTGATTTTTGCCATTGAAAAACGTCCAGAAATGATTGAAGCTACTGACTGAATGAAAGGAGCTGGCATCTCACTCTCTTTGAATCTTCTTTATCATGCTAAGAGGAGCAGGAAAAAGCAAAAAATTTCAGAATTGCACCTTGCAATGCGGAGAAATTACTGTTTGTGCATTTACAATATTCATTGATTTTTGCCATTGAAAAACGTCCAGAAATGATTGAAGCTACTGACTGAATGAAAGGAGCTCTCATCTCACTCTCTTTGAATCTTCTTTATCATGCTAAGAGGAGCAGGAAAAAGCAAAAAATTTCAGAATTGCACCTTGCAATGCGGAGAAATTACTGTTTGTGCATTTACAATATTCATTGATTTTTGCCATTGAAAAACATCATGTTATTCATATACCAGAAATGTTTGAAGCTACTGACTGAATGAAAGGAGCTGGCATCTCACTCTCTTTGAATCTTCTTTATCATGCTAAGAGGAGCAGGAAAAAGCAAAAAATTTCAGAATTGCACCTTCAATGCGGAGAAATTACTGTTTGTGCATTTACAATATTCATTGATTTTTGCCATTGAAAAACGTCCAGAAATGATTGAAGCTACTGACTGAATGAAAGGAGCTGGCATCTCACTCTCTTTGAATCTTCTTTATCATGCTAAGAGGAGCAGGAAAAAGCAAAAAATTTCAGAATTGCACCTTGCAATGCGGAGAAATTACTGTTTGTGCATTTACAATATTCATTAATTTTTGCCATTGAAAAACATCATGTTATTCATATACCAGAAATGATTGAAGCTACTGACTGAATGAAAGGAGCTGGCATCTCACTCTCTTTGAATCTTCTTTATCATGCTAAGAGGAGCAGGAAAAAGCAAAAAATTTCAGAATTGCACCTTGCAATGCGGAGAAATTACTGTTTGTGCATTTACAATATTCATTGATTTTTGCCATTGAAAAACATCATGTTATTCATATACCAGAAATGTTTGAAGCTACTGACTGAATGAAAGGAGCTGGCATCTCACTCTCTTTGAATCTTCTTTATCATACTAAGAGGAGCAGGAAAAAGCAAAAAATTTCAGAATTGCACCTTGCAATGCGGAGAAATTACTGTTTGTGCATTTACAATATTCATTGATTTTTGCCATTGAAAAACGTCCAGAAATGATTGAAGCTACTGACTGAATGAAAGGAGCTGGCATCTCACTCTCTTTGAATCTTCTTTATCATGCTAAGAGGAGCAGGAAAAAGCAAAAAATTTCAGAATTGCACCTTGCAATGCGGAGAAATTACTGTTTGTGCATTTACAATATTCATTGATTTTTGCCATTGAAAAACGTCCAGAAATGATTGAAGCTACTGACTGAATGAAAGGAGCTGGCATCTCACTCTCTTTGAATCTTCTTTATCATGCTAAGAGGAGCAGGAAAAAGCAAAAAATTTCAGAATTGCACCTTGCAATGCGGAGAAATTACTGTTTGTGCATTTACAATATTCATTGATTTTTGCCGCCATTGAAAAACATCATGTTATTCATATACCAGAAATGTTTGAAGCTACTGACTGAATGAAAGGAGCTGGCATCTCACTCTCTTTGAATCTTCTTTATCATGCTAGGATTAACAGGAAAAAGCAAAAAATTTCAGAATTGCACCTTGCAATGTGGAGATATTACTGTTTGTGCATTTACAATATTCATTGATTTTTGCCATTGAAAAACATGTTTTTCATATACCAGAAATGTTTGAAGCTACTGACTGAATGAAAGGAGCTGGCATCTCACTCTCTTTGAATCTTCTTTATCATGCTAGGATTAACAGGAAAAAGCTAAAAATTTCAGAATTGCACCGTGCAATGTGGAGATATTACTGTTTGTGCATTTACAATATTCATTGATTTTTGCCATTGAAAAACATGTTTTTCATATACCAGAAATGTTTGAAGCTAATGACTGAATGAAAGGAGCTGGCATCTCACTCTCTTTGAATCTTCTTTATCATGCTAGGATTAACAGGAAAAAGCTAAAAATTTCAGAATTGCACCGTGCAATGTGGAGATATTACTGTTTGTGCATTTACAATATTCATTGATTTTTGCCATTGAAAAACATGTTTTTCATATACCAGAAATGTTTGAAGCTACTGACTGAATGAAAGGAGCTGGCATCTCACTCTCTTTGAATCTTCTTTATCATGCTAGGATTAGCAGGAAAAAGCAAAAAATTTCAGAATTGCACCTTGCAATGTGGAGATATTACTGTTTGTGCATTTACAATATTCATTGATTTTTGCCATTGAAAAACATGTTTTTCATATACCAGAAATGTTTGAAGCTACTGACTGAATCAAAGGAGCTGGCATCTCACTCTCTTTGAATCTTCTTTATCATGCTAGGATTAACAGGAAAAAGCAAAAAATTTCAGAATTGCACCTTGCAATGTGGAGATATTACTGTTTGTGCATTTACAATATTCATTGATTTTTGCCATTGAAAAACATGTTTTTCATATACCAGAAATGTTTGAAGCTACTGACTGAATGAAAGGAGCTGGCATCTCACTCTCTTTGAATCTTCTTTATCATGCTAGGATTAGCAGGAAAAAGCAAAAAATTTCAGAATTGCACCTTGCAATGTGGAGATATTACTGTTTGTGCATTTACAATATTCATTGATTTTTGCCATTGAAAAACATGTTTTTCATATACCAGAAATGTTTGAAGCTACTGACTGAATGAAAGGAGCTGGCATCTCACTCTCTTTGAATCTTCTTTATCATGCTAGGATTAACAGGAAAAAGCTAAAAATTTCAGAATTGCACCGTGCAATGTGGAGATATTACTGTTTGTGCATTTACAATATTCATTGATTTTTGCCATTGAAAAACATGTTTTTCATATACCAGAAATGTTTGAAGCTACTGACTGAATGAAAGGAGCTGGCATCTCACTCTCTTTGAATCTTCTTTATCATGCTAGGATTAGCAGGAAAAAGCAAAAAATTTCAGAATTGCACCTTGCAATGTGGAGATATTACTGTTTGTGCATTTACAATATTCATTGATTTTTGCCATTGAAAAACATGTTTTTCATATACCAGAAATGTTTGAAGCTACTGACTGAATGAAAGGAGCTGGCATCTCACTCTCATTGAATCTTCTTTATCATGCTAGGATTAACAGGAAAAAGCAAAAAATTTCAGAATTGCACCTTGCAATGTGGAGATATTACTGTTTGTGCATTTACAATATTCATTGATTTTTGCCATTGAAAAACATGTTTTTCATATACCAGAAATGTTTGAAGCTACTGACTGAATGAAAGGAGCTGGCATCTCACTCTCTTTGAATCTTCTTTATCATGCTAGGATTAACAGGAAAAAGCTAAAAATTTCAGAATTGCACCGTGCAATGTGGAGATATTACTGTTTGTGCATTTACAATATTCATTGATTTTTGCCATTGAAAAACATGTTTTTCATATACCAGAAATGTTTGAAGCTACTGACTGAATGAAAGGAGCTGGCATCTCACTCTCTTTGAATCTTCTTTATCATGCTAGGATTAGCAGGAAAAAGCAAAAAATTTCAGAATTGCACCTTGCAATGTGGAGATATTACTGTTTGTGCATTTACAATATTCATTGATTTTTGCCATTGAAAAACATGTTTTTCATATACCAGAAATGTTTGAAGCTACTGACTGAATGAAAGGAGCTGGCATCTCACTCTCTTTGAATCTTCTTTATCATGCTAGGATTAACAGGAAAAAGCTAAAAATTTCAGAATTGCACCGTGCAATGTGGAGATATTACTGTTTGTGCATTTACAATATTCATTGATTTTTGCCATTGAAAAACATGTTTTTCATATACCAGAAATGTTTGAAGCTACTGACTGAATGAAAGGAGCTGGCATCTCACTCTCTTTGAATCTTCTTTATCATGCTAGGATTAACAGGAAAAAGCTAAAAATTTCAGAATTGCACCGTGCAATGTGGAGATATTACTGTTTGTGCATTTACAATATTCATTGATTTTTGCCATTGAAAAACATCATGTTATTCATATACCAGAAATGATTGAAGCTACTGACTGAATGAAAGGAGCTGGCATCTCACTCTCTTTGAATCTTCTTTATCATGCTAAGAGGAGCAGGAAAAAGCAAAAAATTTCAGAATTGCACCTTGCAATGCGGAGAAATTACTGTTTGTGCATTTACAATATTCATTGATTTTTGCCATTGAAAAACGTCCAGAAATGATTGAAGCTACTGACTGAATGAAAGGAGCTGGCATCTCACTCTCTTTGAATCTTCTTTATCATGCTAAGAGGAGCAGGAAAAAGCAAAAAATTTCAGAATTGCACCTTGCAATGCGGAGAAATTACTGTTTGTGCATTTACAATATTCATTGATTTTTGCCATTGAAAAACGTCCAGAAATGATTGAAGCTACTGACTGAATGAAAGGAGCTCTCATCTCACTCTCTTTGAATCTTCTTTATCATGCTAAGAGGAGCAGGAAAAAGCAAAAAATTTCAGAATTGCACCTTGCTATGCGGAGAAATTACTGTTTGTGCATTTACAATATTCATTGATTTTTGCCATTGAAAAACATCATGTTATTCATATACCAGAAATGTTTGAAGCTACTGACTGAATGAAAGGAGCTGGCATCTCACTCTCTTTGAATCTTCTTTATCATGCTAAGAGGAGCAGGAAAAAGCAAAAAATTTCAGAATTGCACCTTCAATGCGGAGAAATTACTGTTTGTGCATTTACAATATTCATTGATTTTTGCCATTGAAAAACGTCCAGAAATGATTGAAGCTACTGACTGAATGAAAGGAGCTGGCATCTCACTCTCTTTGAATCTTCTTTATCATGCTAAGAGGAGCAGGAAAAAGCAAAAAATTTCAGAATTGCACCTTGCAATGCGGAGAAATTACTGTTTGTGCATTTACAATATTCATTAATTTTTGCCATTGAAAAACATCATGTTATTCATATACCAGAAATGATTGAAGCTACTGACTGAATGAAAGGAGCTGGCATCTCACTCTCTTTGAATCTTCTTTATCATGCTAAGAGGAGCAGGAAAAAGCAAAAAATTTCAGACTTGCACCTTGCAATGCGGAGAAATTACTGTTTGTGCATTTACAATATTCATTGATTTTTGCCATTGAAAAACATCATGTTATTCATATACCAGAAATGTTTGAAGCTACTGACTGAATGAAAGGAGCTGGCATCTCACTCTCTTTGAATCTTCTTTATCATACTAAGAGGAGCAGGAAAAAGCAAAAAATTTCAGAATTGCACCTTGCAATGCGGAGAAATTACTGTTTGTGCATTTACAATATTCATTGATTTTTGCCATTGAAAGACGTCCAGAAATGATTGAAGCTACTGACTGAATGAAAGGAGCTGGCATCTCACTCTCTTTGAATCTTCTTTATCATGCTAAGAGGAGCAGGAAAAAGCAAAAAATTTCAGAATTGCACCTTGCAATGCGGAGAAATTACTGTTTGTGCATTTACAATATTCATTGATTTTTGCCATTGAAAAACGTCCAGAAATGATTGAAGCTACTGACTGAATGAAAGGAGCTGGCATCTCACTCTCTTTGAATCTTCTTTATCATGCTAAGAGGAGCAGGAAAAAGCAAAAAATTTCAGAATTGCACCTTGCAATGCGGAGAAATTACTGTTTGTGCATTTACAATATTCATTGATTTTTGCCGCCATTGAAAAACATCATGTTATTCATATACCAGAAATGTTTGAAGCTACTGACTGAATGAAAGGAGCTGGCATCTCACTCTCTTTGAATCTTCTTTATCATGCTAAGAGGAGCAGGAAAAAGCAAAAAATTTCAGAATTGCACCTTGCAATGCGAAGAAATTACTGTTTGCGCATTTACAATATTCATTGATTTTTGCCATTGAAAAACATCATGTTATTCATATACCAGAAATGTTTGATGCTACTGACTGAATGAAAGGAGCTGGCATCTCACTCTCTTTGAATCTTCTTTATCATGCTAGGATTAACAGGAAAAAGCTAAAAATTTCAGAATTGCACCGTGCAATGTGGAGATATTACTGTTTGTGCATTTACAATATTCATTGATTTTTGCCATTGAAAAACATGTTTTTCATATACCAGAAATGTTTGAAGCTACTGACTGAATGAAAGGAGCTGGCATCTCACTCTCTTTGAATCTTCTTTATCATGCTAGGATTAGCAGGAAAAAGCAAAAAATTTCAGAATTGCACCTTGCAATGTGGAGATATTACTTTTTGTGCATTTACAATATTCATTGATTTTTGCCATTGAAAAACATGTTTTTCATATACCAGAAATGTTTGAAGCTACTGACTGAATGAAAGGAGCTGGCATCTCACTCTCTTTGAATCTTCTTTATCATGCTAAGAGGAGCAGGAAAAAGCAAAAAATTTCAGAATTGCACCTTGCAATGCGGAGAAATTACTGTTTGTGCATTTACAATATTCATTGATTTTTGCCATTGAAAAACGTCCAGAAATGATTGAAGCTACTGACTGAATGAAAGGAGCTCTCATCTCACTCTCTTTGAATCTTCTTTATCATGCTAAGAGGAGCAGGAAAAAGCAAAAAATTTCAGAATTGCACCTTGCTATGCGGAGAAATTACTGTTTGTGCATTTACAATATTCATTGATTTTTGCCATTGAAAAACATCATGTTATTCATATACCAGAAATGTTTGAAGCTACTGACTGAATGAAAGGAGCTGGCATCTCACTCTCTTTGAATCTTCTTTATCATGCTAAGAGGAGCAGGAAAAAGCAAAAAATTTCAGAATTGCACCTTCAATGCGGAGAAATTACTGTTTGTGCATTTACAATATTCATTGATTTTTGCCATTGAAAAACGTCCAGAAATGATTGAAGCTACTGACTGAATGAAAGGAGCTGGCATCTCACTCTCTTTGAATCTTCTTTATCATGCTAAGAGGAGCAGGAAAAAGCAAAAAATTTCAGAATTGCACCTTGCAATGCGGAGAAATTACTGTTTGTGCATTTACAATATTCATTAATTTTTGCCATTGAAAAACATCATGTTATTCATATACCAGAAATGATTGAAGCTACTGACTGAATGAAAGGAGCTGGCATCTCACTCTCTTTGAATCTTCTTTATCATGCTAAGAGGAGCAGGAAAAAGCAAAAAATTTCAGACTTGCACCTTGCAATGCGGAGAAATTACTGTTTGTGCATTTACAATATTCATTGATTTTTGCCATTGAAAAACATCATGTTATTCATATACCAGAAATGTTTGAAGCTACTGACTGAATGAAAGGAGCTGGCATCTCACTCTCTTTGAATCTTCTTTATCATACTAAGAGGAGCAGGAAAAAGCAAAAAATTTCAGAATTGCACCTTGCAATGCGGAGAAATTACTGTTTGTGCATTTACAATATTCATTGATTTTTGCCATTGAAAGACGTCCAGAAATGATTGAAGCTACTGACTGAATGAAAGGAGCTGGCATCTCACTCTCTTTGAATCTTCTTTATCATGCTAAGAGGAGCAGGAAAAAGCAAAAAATTTCAGAATTGCACCTTGCAATGCGGAGAAATTACTGTTTGTGCATTTACAATATTCATTGATTTTTGCCATTGAAAAACGTCCAGAAATGATTGAAGCTACTGACTGAATGAAAGGAGCTGGCATCTCACTCTCTTTGAATCTTCTTTATCATGCTAAGAGGAGCAGGAAAAAGCAAAAAATTTCAGAATTGCACCTTGCAATGCGGAGAAATTACTGTTTGTGCATTTACAATATTCATTGATTTTTGCCGCCATTGAAAAACATCATGTTATTCATATACCAGAAATGTTTGAAGCTACTGACTGAATGAAAGGAGCTGGCATCTCACTCTCTTTGAATCTTCTTTATCATGCTAAGAGGAGCAGGAAAAAGCAAAAAATTTCAGAATTGCACCTTGCAATGCGAAGAAATTACTGTTTGCGCATTTACAATATTCATTGATTTTTGCCATTGAAAAACATCATGTTATTCATATACCAGAAATGTTTGATGCTACTGACTGAATGAAAGGAGCTGGCATCTCACTCTCTTTGAATCTTCTTTATCATGCTAGGATTAACAGGAAAAAGCTAAAAATTTCAGAATTGCACCGTGCAATGTGGAGATATTACTGTTTGTGCATTTACAATATTCATTGATTTTTGCCATTGAAAAACATGTTTTTCATATACCAGAAATGTTTGAAGCTACTGACTGAATGAAAGGAGCTGGCATCTCACTCTCTTTGAATCTTCTTTATCATGCTAGGATTAGCAGGAAAAAGCAAAAAATTTCAGAATTGCACCTTGCAATGTGGAGATATTACTTTTTGTGCATTTACAATATTCATTGATTTTTGCCATTGAAAAACATGTTTTTCATATACCAGAAATGTTTGAAGCTACTGACTGAATGAAAGGAGCTGGCATCTCACTCTCTTTGAATCTTCTTTATCATGCTAGGATTAACAGGAAAAAGCAAAAAATTTCAGAATTGCACCTTGCAATGTGGAGATATTACTGTTTGTGCATTTACAATATTCATTGATTTTTGCCATTGAAAAACATGTTTTTCATATACCAGAAATGTTTGAAGCTAATGACTGAATGAAAGGAGCTGGCATCTCACTCTCTTTGAATCTTCTTTATCATGCTAGGATTAACAGGAAAAAGCTAAAAATTTCAGAATTGCACCGTGCAATGTGGAGATATTACTGTTTGTGCATTTACAATATTCATTGATTTTTGCCATTGAAAAACATGTTTTTCATATACCAGAAATGTTTGAAGCTACTGACTGAATGAAAGGAGCTGGCATCTCACTCTCTTTGAATCTTCTTTATCATGCTAGGATTAGCAGGAAAAAGCAAAAAATTTCAGAATTGCACCTTGCAATGTGGAGATATTACTGTTTGTGCATTTACAATATTCATTGATTTTTGCCATTGAAAAACATGTTTTTCATATACCAGAAATGTTTGAAGCTACTGACTGAATGAAAGGAGCTGGCATCTCACTCTCTTTGAATCTTCTTTATCATGCTAGGATTAACAGGAAAAAGCTAAAAATTTCAGAATTGCACCGTGCAATGTGGAGATATTACTGTTTGTGCATTTACAATATTCATTGATTTTTGCCATTGAAAAACATCATGTTATTCATATACCAGAAATGTTTGAAGCTACTGACTGAATGAAAGGAGCTGGCATCTCACTCTCTTTGAATCTTCTTTATCATACTAAGAGGAGCAGGAAAAAGCAAAAAATTTCAGAATTGCACCTTGCAATGCGGAGAAATTACTGTTTGTGCATTTACAATATTCATTGATTTTTGCCATTGAAAGACGTCCAGAAATGATTGAAGCTACTGACTGAATGAAAGGAGCTGGCATCTCACTCTCTTTGAATCTTCTTTATCATGCTAAGAGGAGCAGGAAAAAGCAAAAAATTTCAGAATTGCACCTTGCAATGCGGAGAAATTACTGTTTGTGCATTTACAATATTCATTGATTTTTGCCATTGAAAAACGTCCAGAAATGATTGAAGCTACTGACTGAATGAAAGGAGCTGGCATCTCACTCTCTTTGAATCTTCTTTATCATGCTAAGAGGAGCAGGAAAAAGCAAAAAATTTCAGAATTGCACCTTGCAATGCGGAGAAATTACTGTTTGTGCATTTACAATATTCATTGATTTTTGCCGCCATTGAAAAACATCATGTTATTCATATACCAGAAATGTTTGAAGCTACTGACTGAATGAAAGGAGCTGGCATCTCACTCTCTTTGAATCTTCTTTATCATGCTAAGAGGAGCAGGAAAAAGCAAAAAATTTCAGAATTGCACCTTGCAATGCGAAGAAATTACTGTTTGCGCATTTACAATATTCATTGATTTTTGCCATTGAAAAACATCATGTTATTCATATACCAGAAATGTTTGATGCTACTGACTGAATGAAAGGAGCTGGCATCTCACTCTCTTTGAATCTTCTTTATCATGCTAGGATTAACAGGAAAAAGCTAAAAATTTCAGAATTGCACCGTGCAATGTGGAGATATTACTGTTTGTGCATTTACAATATTCATTGATTTTTGCCATTGAAAAACATGTTTTTCATATACCAGAAATGTTTGAAGCTACTGACTGAATGAAAGGAGCTGGCATCTCACTCTCTTTGAATCTTCTTTATCATGCTAGGATTAGCAGGAAAAAGCAAAAAATTTCAGAATTGCACCTTGCAATGTGGAGATATTACTGTTTGTGCATTTACAATATTCATTGATTTTTGCCATTGAAAAACATGTTTTTCATATACCAGAAATGTTTGAAGCTACTGACTGAATGAAAGGAGCTGGCATCTCACTCTCTTTGAATCTTCTTTATCATGCTAGGATTAACAGGAAAAAGCAAAAAATTTCAGAATTGCACCTTGCAATGTGGAGATATTACTGTTTGTGCATTTACAATATTCATTGATTTTTGCCATTGAAAAACATGTTTTTCATATACCAGAAATGTTTGAAGCTAATGACTGAATGAAAGGAGCTGGCATCTCACTCTCTTTGAATCTTCTTTATCATGCTAGGATTAACAGGAAAAAGCTAAAAATTTCAGAATTGCACCGTGCAATGTGGAGATATTACTGTTTGTGCATTTACAATATTCATTGATTTTTGCCATTGAAAAACATGTTTTTCATATACCAGAAATGTTTGAAGCTACTGACTGAATGAAAGGAGCTGGCATCTCACTCTCTTTGAATCTTCTTTATCATGCTAGGATTAGCAGGAAAAAGCAAAAAATTTCAGAATTGCACCTTGCAATGTGGAGATATTACTGTTTGTGCATTTACAATATTCATTGATTTTTGCCATTGAAAAACATGTTTTTCATATACCAGAAATGTTTGAAGCTACTGACTGAATGAAAGGAGCTGGCATCTCACTCTCTTTGAATCTTCTTTATCATGCTAGGATTAACAGGAAAAAGCTAAAAATTTCAGAATTGCACCGTGCAATGTGGAGATATTACTGTTTGTGCATTTACAATATTCATTGATTTTTGCCATTGAAAAACATGTTTTTCATATACCAGAAATGTTTGAAGCTACTGACTGAATGAAAGGAGCTGGCATCTCACTCTCTTTGAATCTTCTTTATCATGCTAGGATTAGCAGGAAAAAGCAAAAAATTTCAGAATTGCACATTGCAATGTGGAGATATTACTGTTTGTGCATTTACAATATTCATTGATTTTTGCCATTGAAAAACATGTTTTTCATATACCAGAAATGTTTGAAGCTACTGACTGAATGAAAGGAGCTGGCATCTCACTCTCTTTGAATCTTCTTTATCATGCTAGGATTAACAGGAAAAAGCAAAAAATTTCAGAATTGCACCTTGCAATGTGGAGATATTACTGTTTGTGCATTTACAATATTCATTGATTTTTGCCATTGAAAAACATGTTTTTCATATACCAGAAATGTTTGAAGCTACTGACTGAATGAAAGGAGCTGGCATCTCACTCTCTTTGAATCTTTATCATGCTAGGATTAACAGGAAAATCTAAAAATTTCAGAATTGCACCGTGCAATGTGGAGATATTACTGTTTGTGCATTTACAATATTCATTGATTTTTGCCATTGAAAAACATGTTTTTCATATACCAGAAATGTTTGAAGCTACTGACTGAATGAAAGGAGCTGGCATCTCACTCTCTTTGAATCTTCTTTATCATGCTAGGATTAGCAGGAAAAAGCAAAAAATTTCAGAATTGCACCTTGCAATGTGGAGATATTACTGTTTGTGCATTTACAATATTCATTGATTTTTGCCATTGAAAAACATGTTTTTCATATACCAGAAATGTTTGAAGCTACTGACTGAATGAAAGGAGCTGGCATCTCACTCTCTTTGAATCTTCTTTATCATGCTAGGATTAACAGGAAAAAGCTAAAAATTTCAGAATTGCACCGTGCAATGTGGAGATATTACTGTTTGTGCATTTACAATATTCATTGATTTTTGCCATTGAAAAACATGTTTTTCATATACCAGAAATGTTTGAAGCTACTGACTGAATGAAAGGAGCTGGCATCTCACTCTCTTTGAATCTTCTTTATCATGCTAGGATTAGCAGGAAAAAGCAAAAAATTTCAGAATTGCACCTTGCAATGTGGAGATATTACTGTTTGTGCATTTACAATATTCATTGATTTTTGCCATTGAAAAACATGTTTTTCATATACCAGAAATGTTTGAAGCTACTGACTGAATGAAAGGAGCTGGCATCTCACTCTCTTTGAATCTTCTTTATCATGCTAGGATTAACAGGAAAAAGCAAAAAATTTCAGAATTGCACCTTGCAATGTGGAGATATTACTGTTTGTGCATTTACAATATTCATTGATTTTTGCCATTGAAAAACATGTTTTTCATATACCAGAAATGTTTGAAGCTACTGACTGAATGAAAGGAGCTGGCATCTCACTCTCTTTGAATCTTCTTTATCATGCTAGGATTAACAGGAAAAAGCTAAAAATTTCAGAATTGCACCGTGCAATGTGGAGATATTACTGTTTGTGCATTTACAATATTCATTGATTTTTGCCATTGAAAAACATGTTTTTCATATACCAGAAATGTTTGAAGCTAATGACTGAATGAAAGGAGCTGGCATCTCACTCTCTTTGAATCTTCTTTATCATGCTAGGATTAGCAGGAATAAGCAAAAAATTTCAGAATTGCACCTTGCAATGTGGAGATATTACTGTTTGTGCATTTACAATATTCATTGATTTTTGCCATTGAAAAACATGTTTTTCATATACCAGAAATGTTTGAAGCTACTGACTGAATGAAAGGAGCTGGCATCTCACTCTCTTTGAATCTTCTTTATCATGCTAGGATTAACAGGAAAAAGCTAAAAATTTCAGAATTGCACCGTGCAATGTGGTGATATTACTGTTTGTGCATTTACAATATTCATTGATTTTTGCCATTGAAAATCATGTTTTTCATATACCAGAAATGTTTGAAGCTACTGACTGAATGAAAGGAGCTGGCATCTCACTCTCTTTGAATCTTCTTTATCATGCTAGGATTAGCAGGAAAAAGCAAAAATTTCAGAATTGCACCTTGCAATGTGGAGATATTACTGTTTGTGCATTTACAATATTCATTGATTTTTGCCATTGAAAAACATGTTTTTCATATACCAGAAATGTTTGAAGCTACTGACTGAATGAAAGGAGCTGGCATCTCACTCTCTTTGAATCTTCTTTATCATGCTAGGATTAACAGGAAAAAGCAAAAAATTTCAGAATTGCACCTTGCAATGTGGAGATATTACTGTTTGTGCATTTACAATATTCATTGATTTTTGCCATTGAAAAACATGTTTTTCATATACCAGAAATGTTTGAAGCTACTGACTGAATGAAAGGAGCTGGCATCTCACTCTCTTTGAATCTTCTTTATCATGCTAGGATTAACAGGAAAAAGCTAAAAATTTCAGAATTGCACCGTGCAATGTGGAGATATTACTGTTTGTGCATTTACAATATTCATTGATTTTTGCCATTGAAAAACATGTTTTTCATATACCAGAAATGTTTGAAGCTACTGACTGAATGAAAGGAGCTGGCATCTCACTCTCTTTGAATCTTCTTTATCATGCTAGGATTAGCAGGAAAAAGCAAAAAATTTCAGAATTGCACCTTGCAATGTGGAGATATTACTGTTTGTGCATTTACAATATTCATTGATTTTTGCCATTGAAAAACATGTTTTTCATATACCAGAAATGTTTGAAGCTACTGACTGAATGAAAGGAGCTGGCATCTCACTCTCTTTGAATCTTCTTTATCATGCTAGGATTAACAGGAAAAAGCAAAAAATTTCAGAATTGCACCTTGCAATGTGGAGATATTACTGTTTGTGCATTTACAATATTCATTGATTTTTGCCATTGAAAAACATGTTTTTCATATACCAGAAATGTTTGAAGCTACTGACTGAATGAAAGGAGCTGGCATCTCACTCTCTTTGAATCTTCTTTATCATGCTAGGATTAACAGGAAAAAGCTAAAAATTTCAGAATTGCACCGTGCAATGTGGAGATATTACTGTTTGTGCATTTACAATATTCATTGATTTTTGCCATTGAAAAACATGTTTTTCATATACCAGAAATATTTGAAGCTAATGACTGAATGAAAGGAGCTGGCATCTCACTCTCTTTGAATCTTCTTTATCATGCTAGGACTAACAGGAAAAAGCAAAAAATTTCAGAATTGCACCGTGCAATGTGGAGATATTACTGTTTGTGCATTTACAATATTCATTGATTTTTGCCATTGAAAAACATGTTTTTCATATACCAGAAATGTTTGAAGCTACTGACTGAATGAAAGGAGCTGGCATCTCACTCTCTTTGAATCTTCTTTATCATGCTAGGATTAGCAGGAAAAAGCAAAAAATTTCAGAATTGCACCTTGCAATGTGGAGATATTACTGTTTGTGCATTTACAATATTCATTGATTTTTGCCATTGAAAAACATGTTTTTCATATACCAGAAATGTTTGAAGCTACTGACTGAATGAAAGGAGCTGGCATCTCACTCTCTTTGAATCTTCTTTATCATGCTAGGATTAACAGGAAAAAGCTAAAAATTTCAGAATTGCACCGTGCAATGTGGAGATATTACTGTTTGTGCATTTACAATATTCATTGATTTTTGCCATTGAAAAACATGTTTTTCATATACCAGAAATGTTTGAAGCTACTGACTGAATGAAAGGAGCTGGCATCTCACTCTCTTTGAATCTTCTTTATCATGCTAGGATTAGCAGGAAAAAGCAAAAAATTTCAGAATTGCACATTGCAATGTGGAGATATTACTGTTTGTGCATTTACAATATTCATTGATTTTTGCCATTGAAAAACATGTTTTTCATATACCAGAAATGTTTGAAGCTACTGACTGAATGAAAGGAGCTGGCATCTCACTCTCTTTGAATCTTCTTTATCATGCTAGGATTAACAGGAAAAAGCAAAAAATTTCAGAATTGCACCTTGCAATGTGGAGATATTACTGTTTGTGCATTTACAATATTCATTGATTTTTGCCATTGAAAAACATGTTTTTCATATACCAGAAATGTTTGAAGCTACTGACTGAATGAAAGGAGCTGGCATCTCACTCTCTTTGAATCTTTATCATGCTAGGATTAACAGGAAAATCTAAAAATTTCAGAATTGCACCGTGCAATGTGGAGATATTACTGTTTGTGCATTTACAATATTCATTGATTTTTGCCATTGAAAAACATGTTTTTCATATACCAGAAATGTTTGAAGCTACTGACTGAATGAAAGGAGCTGGCATCTCACTCTCTTTGAATCTTCTTTATCATGCTAGGATTAGCAGGAAAAAGCAAAAAAATTCAGAATTGCACCTTGCAATGTGGAGATATTACTGTTTGTGCATTTACAATATTCATTGATTTTTGCCATTGAAAAACATGTTTTTCATATACCAGAAATGTTTGAAGCTACTGACTGAATGAAAGGAGCTGGCATCTCACTCTCTTTGAATCTTCTTTATCATGCTAGGATTAACAGGAAAAAGCAAAAAATTTCAGAATTGCACCTTGCAATGTGGAGATATTACTGTTTGTGCATTTACAATATTCATTGATTTTTGCCATTGAAAAACATGTTTTTCATATACCAGAAATGTTTGAAGCTACTGACTGAATGAAAGGAGCTGGCATCTCACTCTCTTTGAATCTTCTTTATCATGCTAGGATTAACAGGAAAAAGCTAAAAATTTCAGAATTGCACCGTGCAATGTGGAGATATTACTGTTTGTGCATTTACAATATTCATTGATTTTTGCCATTGAAAAACATGTTTTTCATATACCAGAAATGTTTGAAGCTAATGACTGAATGAAAGGAGCTGGCATCTCACTCTCTTTGAATCTTCTTTATCATGCTAGGATTAGCAGGAATAAGCAAAAAATTTCAGAATTGCACCTTGCAATGTGGAGATATTACTGTTTGTGCATTTACAATATTCATTGATTTTTGCCATTGAAAAACATGTTTTTCATATACCAGAAATGTTTGAAGCTACTGACTGAATGAAAGGAGCTGGCATCTCACTCTCTTTGAATCTTCTTTATCATGCTAGGATTAACAGGAAAAAGCTAAAAATTTCAGAATTGCACCGTGCAATGTGGTGATATTACTGTTTGTGCATTTACAATATTCATTGATTTTTGCCATTGAAAATCATGTTTTTCATATACCAGAAATGTTTGAAGCTACTGACTGAATGAAAGGAGCTGGCATCTCACTCTCTTTGAATCTTCTTTATCATGCTAGGATTAGCAGGAAAAAGCAAAAAATTTCAGAATTGCACCTTGCAATGTGGAGATATTACTGTTTGTGCATTTACAATATTCATTGATTTTTGCCATTGAAAAACATGTTTTTCATATACCAGAAATGTTTGAAGCTACTGACTGAATGAAAGGAGCTGGCATCTCACTCTCTTTGAATCTTCTTTATCATGCTAGGATTAACAGGAAAAAGCAAAAAATTTCAGAATTGCACCTTGCAATGTGGAGATATTACTGTTTGTGCATTTACAATATTCATTGATTTTTGCCATTGAAAAACATGTTTTTCATATACCAGAAATGTTTGAAGCTACTGACTGAATGAAAGGAGCTGGCATCTCACTCTCTTTGAATCTTCTTTATCATGCTAGGATTAACAGGAAAAAGCTAAAAATTTCAGAATTGCACCGTGCAATGTGGAGATATTACTGTTTGTGCATTTACAATATTCATTGATTTTTGCCATTGAAAAACATGTTTTTCATATACCAGAAATGTTTGAAGCTACTGACTGAATGAAAGGAGCTGGCATCTCACTCTCTTTGAATCTTCTTTATCATGCTAGGATTAGCAGGAAAAAGCAAAAAATTTCAGAATTGCACCTTGCAATGTGGAGATATTACTGTTTGTGCATTTACAATATTCATTGATTTTTGCCATTGAAAAACATGTTTTTCATATACCAGAAATGTTTGAAGCTACTGACTGAATGAAAGGAGCTGGCATCTCACTCTCTTTGAATCTTCTTTATCATGCTAGGATTAGCAGGAAAAAGCAAAAAATTTCAGAATTGCACCTTGCAATGTGGAGATATTACTGTTTGTGCATTTACAATATTCATTGATTTTTGCCATTGAAAAACATGTTTTTCATATACCAGAAATGTTTGAAGCTACTGACTGAATGAAAGGAGCTGGCATCTCACTCTCTTTGAATCTTCTTTATCATGCTAGGATTAGCAGGAAAAAGCAAAAAATTTCAGAATTGCACCTTGCAATGTGGAGATATTACTGTTTGTGCATTTACAATATTCATTGATTTTTGCCATTGAAAAACATGTTTTTCATATACCAGAAATGTTTGAAGCTACTGACTGAATGAAAGGAGCTGGCATCTCACTCTCTTTGAATCTTCTTTATCATGCTAGGATTAACAGGAAAAAGCTAAAAATTTCAGAATTGCACCGTGCAATGTGGAGATATTACTGTTTGTGCATTTACAATATTCATTGATTTTTGCCATTGAAAAACATGTTTTTCATATACCAGAAATGTTTGAAGCTACTGACTGAATGAAAGGAGCTGGCATCTCACTCTCTTTGAATCTTCTTTATCATGCTAGGATTAGCAGGAAAAAGCAAAAAATTTCAGAATTGCACCTTGCAATGTGGAGATATTACTGTTTGTGCATTTACAATATTCATTGATTTTTGCCATTGAAAAACATGTTTTTCATATACCAGAAATGTTTGAAGCTACTGACTGAATGAAAGGAGCTGGCATCTCACTCTCTTTGAATCTTCTTTATCATGCTAGGATTAACAGGAAAAATCAAAAAATTTCAGAATTGCACCTTGCAATGTGGAGATATTACTGTTTGTGCATTTACAATATTCATTGATTTTTGCCATTGAAAAACATGTTTTTAATATACCAGAAATGTTTGAAGCTACTGACTGAATGAAAGGAGCTGGCATCTCACTCTCTTTGAATCTTCTTTATCATGCTAGGATTAACAGGAAAAAGCTAAAAATTTCAGAATTGCACCGTGCAATGTGGAGATATTACTGTTTGTGCATTTACAATATTCATTGATTTTTGCCATTGAAAAACATGTTTTTCATATACCAGAAATGTTTGAAGCTAATGACTGAATGAAAGGAGCTGGCATCTCACTCTCTTTGAATCTTCTTTATCATGCTAGGATTAGCAGGAATAAGCAAAAAATTTCAGAATTGCACCTTGCAATGTGGAGATATTACTGTTTGTGCATTTACAATATTCATTGATTTTTGCCATTGAAAAACATGTTTTTCATATACCAGAAATGTTTGAAGCTACTGACTGAATGAAAGGAGCTGGCATCTCACTCTCTTTGAATCTTCTTTATCATGCTAGGATTAACAGGAAAAAGCTAAAAATTTCAGAATTGCACCGTGCAATGTGGAGATTTTACTGTTTGTGCATTTACAATATTCATTGATTTTTGCCATTGAAAAACATGTTTTTCATATACCAGAAATGTTTGAAGCTACTGACTGAATGAAAGGAGCTGGCATCTCACTCTCTTTGAATCTTCTTTATCATGCTAGGATTAGCAGGAAAAAGCAAAAAATTTCAGAATTGCACCTTGCAATGTGGAGATATTACTGTTTGTGCATTTACAATATTCATTGATTTTTGCCATTGAAAAACATGTTTTTCATATACCAGAAATGTTTGAAGCTACTGACTGAATGAAAGGAGCTGGCATCTCACTCTCTTTGAATCTTCTTTATCATGCTAGGATTAACAGGAAAAAGCAAAAAATTTCAGAATTGCACCTTGCAATGTGGAGATATTACTGTTTGTGCATTTACAATATTCATTGATTTTTGCCATTGAAAAACATGTTTTTCATATACCAGAAATGTTTGAAGCTACTGACTGAATGAAAGGAGCTGGCATCTCACTCTCTTTGAATCTTCTTTATCATGCTAGGATTAACAGGAAAAAGCTAAAAATTTCAGAATTGCACCGTGCAATGTGGAGATATTACTGTTTGTGCATTTACAATATTCATTGATTTTTGCCATTGAAAAACATGTTTTTCATATATAAGAAATGTTTGAAGCTACTGACTGAATGAAAGGAGCTGGCATCTCACTCTCTTTGAATCTTCTTTATCATGCTAGGATTAGCAGGAAAAAGCAAAAAATTTCAGAATTGCACCTTGCAATGTGGAGATATTACTGTTTGTGCATTTACAATATTCATTGATTTTTGCCATTGAAAAACATGTTTTTCATATACCAGAAATGTTTGAAGCTACTGACTGAATGAAAGGAGCTGGCATCTCACTCTCTTTGAATCTTCTTTATCATGCTAGGATTAACAGGAAAAAGCAAAAAATTTCAGAATTGCACCTTGCAATGTGGAGATATTACTGTTTGTGCATTTACAATATTCATTGATTTTTGCCATTGAAAAACATGTTTTTCATATACCAGAAATGTTTGAAGCTATTGACTGAATGAAAGGAGCTGGCATCTCACTCTCTTTGAATCTTCTTTATCATGCTAGGATTAACAGGAAAAAGCAAAAAATTTCAGAATTGCACCTTGCAATGTGGAGATATTACTGTTTGTGCATTTACAATATTCATTGATTTTTGCCATTGAAAAACATGTTTTTCATATACCAGAAATGTTTGAAGCTACTGACTGAATGAAAGGAGCTGGCATCTCACTCTCTTTGAATCTTCTTTATCATGCTAGGATTAACAGGAAAAAGCTAAAAATTTCAGAATTGCACCGTGCAATGTGGAGATATTACTGTTTGTGCATTTACAATATTCATTGATTTTTGCCATTGAAAAACATGTTTTTCATATACCAGAAATGTTTGAAGCTACTGACTGAATGAAAGGAGCTGGCATCTCACTCTCTTTGAATCTTCTTTATCATGCTAGGATTAGCAGGAAAAAGCA
Source organism: Phyllobates terribilis (assembly GCF_046119375.1). Lineage (NCBI taxonomy): Eukaryota > Metazoa > Chordata > Amphibia > Anura > Dendrobatidae > Phyllobates > Phyllobates terribilis. The sequence continues at coordinate 26,526 of NW_027364355.1, forward strand.
AAAAATTTCAGAATTGCACCTTGCAATGTGGAGATATTACTGTTTGTGCATTTACAATATTCATTGATTTTTGCCATTGAAAAACATGTTTTTCATATACCAGAAATGTTTGAAGCTACTGACTGAATGAAAGGAGCTGGCATCTCACTCTCTTTGAATCTTCTTTATCATGCTAGGATTAACAGGAAAAAGCTAAAAATTTCAGAATTGCACCGTGCAATGTGGAGATATTACTGTTTGTGCATTTACAATATTCATTGATTTTTGCCATTGAAAAACATGTTTTTCATATACCAGAAATGTTTGAAGCTACTGACTGAATGAAAGGAGCTGGCATCTCACTCTCTTTGAATCTTCTTTATCATGCTAGGATTAGCAGGAAAAAGCAAAAAATTTCAGAATTGCACCTTGCAATGTGGAGATATTACTGTTTGTGCATTTACAATATTCATTGATTTTTGCCATTGAAAAACATGTTTTTCATATACCAGAAATGTTTGAAGCTACTGACTGAATGAAAGGAGCTGGCATCTCACTCTCTTTGAATCTTCTTTATCATGCTAGGATTAACAGGAAAAAGCAAAAAATTTCAGAATTGCACCTTGCAATGTGGAGATATTACTGTTTGTGCATTTACAATATTCATTGATTTTTGCCATTGAAAAACATGTTTTTCATATACCAGAAATGTTTGAAGCTACTGACTGAATGAAAGGAGCTGGCATCTCACTCTCTTTGAATCTTCTTTATCATGCTAGGATTAACAGGAAAAAGCTAAAAATTTCAGAATTGCACCGTGCAATGTGGAGATATTACTGTTTGTGCATTTACAATATTCATTGATTTTTGCCATTGAAAAACATGTTTTTCATATACCAGAAATGTTTGAAGCTACTGACTGAATGAAAGGAGCTGGCATCTCACTCTCTTTGAATCTTCTTTATCATGCTAGGATTAGCAGGAAAAAGCAAAAAATTTCAGAATTGCACCTTGCAATGTGGAGATATTACTGTTTGTGCATTTACAATATTCATTGATTTTTGCCATTGAAAAACATGTTTTTCATATACCAGAAATGTTTGAAGCTACTGACTGAATGAAAGGAGCTGGCATCTCACTCTCTTTGAATCTTCTTTATCATGCTAGGATTAACAGGAAAAAGCTAAAAATTTCAGAATTGCACCGTGCAATGTGGAGATATTACTGTTTGTGCATTTACAATATTCATTGATTTTTGCCATTGAAAAACATGTTTTTCATATACCAGAAATGTTTGAAGCTACTGACTGAATGAAAGGAGCTGGCATCTCACTCTCTTTGAATCTTCTTTATCATGCTAGGATTAGCAGGAAAAAGCAAAAAATTTCAGAATTGCACCTTGCAATGTGGAGATATTACTGTTTGTGCATTTACAATATTCATTGATTTTTGCCATTGAAAAACATGTTTTTCATATACCAGAAATGTTTGAAGCTACTGACTGAATGAAAGGAGCTGGCATCTCACTCTCTTTGAATCTTCTTTATCATGCTAGGATTAACAGGAAAAAGCTAAAAATTTCAGAATTGCACCGTGCAATGTGGAGATATTACTGTTTGTGCATTTACAATATTCATTGATTTTTGCCATTGAAAAACATGTTTTTCATATACCAGAAATGTTTGAAGCTACTGACTGAATGAAAGGAGCTGGCATCTCACTCTCTTTGAATCTTCTTTATCATGCTAGGATTAGCAGGAAAAAGCAAAAAATTTCAGAATTGCACCTTGCAATGTGGAGATATTACTGTTTGTGCATTTACAATATTCATTGATTTTTGCCATTGAAAAACATGTTTTTCATATACCAGAAATGTTTGAAGCTACTGACTGAATGAAAGGAGCTGGCATCTCACTCTCTTTGAATCTTCTTTATCATGCTAGGATTAACAGGAAAAAGCAAAAAATTTCAGAATTGCACCTTGCAATGTGGAGATATTACTGTTTGTGCATTTACAATATTCATTGATTTTTGCCATTGAAAAACATGTTTTTCATATACCAGAAATGTTTGAAGCTACTGACTGAATGAAAGGAGCTGGCATCTCACTCTCTTTGAATCTTCTTTATCATGCTAGGATTAACAGGAAAAAGCTAAAAATTTCAGAATTGCACCGTGCAATGTGGAGATATTACTGTTTGTGCATTTACAATATTCATTGATTTTTGCCATTGAAAAACATGTTTTTCATATACCAGAAATGTTTGAAGCTACTGACTGAATGAAAGGAGCTGGCATCTCACTCTCTTTGAATCTTCTTTATCATGCTAGGATTAGCAGGAAAAAGCAAAAAATTTCAGAATTGCACCTTGCAATGTGGAGATATTACTGTTTGTGCATTTACAATATTCATTGATTTTTGCCATTGAAAAACATGTTTTTCATATACCAGAAATGTTTGAAGCTACTGACTGAATGAAAGGAGCTGGCATCTCACTCTCTTTGAATCTTCTTTATCATGCTAGGATTAACAGGAAAAAGCTAAAAATTTCAGAATTGCACCGTGCAATGTGGAGATATTACTGTTTGTGCATTTACAATATTCATTGATTTTTGCCATTGAAAAACATGTTTTTCATATACCAGAAATGTTTGAAGCTACTGACTGAATGAAAGGAGCTGGCATCTCACTCTCTTTGAATCTTCTTTATCATGCTAGGATTAGCAGGAAAAAGCAAAAAATTTCAGAATTGCACCTTGCAATGTGGAGATATTACTGTTTGTGCATTTACAATATTCATTGATTTTTGCCATTGAAAAACATGTTTTTCATATACCAGAAATGTTTGAAGCTACTGACTGAATGAAAGGAGCTGGCATCTCACTCTCTTTGAATCTTCTTTATCATGCTAGGATTAACAGGAAAAAGCTAAAAATTTCAGAATTGCACCATGCAATGTGGAGATATTACTGTTTGTGCATTTACAATATTCATTGATTTTTGCCATTGAAAAACATGTTTTTCATATACCAGAAATGTTTGAAGCTAATGACTGAATGAAAGGAGCTGGCATCTCACTCTCTTTGAATCTTCTTTATCATGCTAGGATTAGCAGGAATAAGCAAAAAATTTCAGAATTGCACCTTGCAATGTGGAGATATTACTGTTTGTGCATTTACAATATTCATTGATTTTTGCCATTGAAAAACATGTTTTTCATATACCAGAAATGTTTGAAGCTACTGACTGAATGAAAGGAGCTGGCATCTCACTCTCTTTGAATCTTCTTTATCATGCTAGGATTAACAGGAAAAAGCTAAAAATTTCAGAATTGCACCGTGCAATGTGGAGATATTACTGTTTGTGCATTTACAATATTCATTGATTTTTGCCATTGAAAAACATGTTTTTCATATACCAGAAATGTTTGAAGCTACTGACTGAATGAAAGGAGCTGGCATCTCACTCTCTTTGAATCTTCTTTATCATGCTAGGATTAGCAGGAAAAAGCAAAAAATTTCAGAATTGCACCTTGCAATGTGGAGATATTACTGTTTGTGCATTTACAATATTCATTGATTTTTGCCATTGAAAAACATGTTTTTCATATACCAGAAATGTTTGAAGCTACTGACTGAATGAAAGGAGCTGGCATCTCACTCTCTTTGAATCTTTATCATGCTAGGATTAACAGGAAAAAGCTAAAAATTTCAGAATTGCACCTTGCAATGTGGAGATATTACTGTTTGTGCATTTACAATATTCATTGATTTTTGCCATTGAAAAACATGTTTTTCATATACCAGAAATGTTTGAAGCTACTGACTGAATGAAAGGAGCTGGCATCTCACTCTCTTTGAATCTTCTTTATCATGCTAGGATTAACAGGAAAAAGCTAAAAATTTCAGAATTGCACCGTGCAATGTGGAGATATTACTGTTTGTGCATTTACAATATTCATTGATTTTTGCCATTGAAAAACATGTTTTTCATATACCAGAAATGTTTGAAGCTACTGACTGAATGAAAGGAGCTGGCATCTCACTCTCTTTGAATCTTCTTTATCATGCTAGGATTAGCAGGAAAAAGCAAAAAATTTCAGAATTGCACCTTGCAATGTGGAGATATTACTGTTTGTGCATTTACAATATTCATTGATTTTTGCCATTGAAAAACATGTTTTTCATATACCAGAAATGTTTGAAGCTACTGACTGAATGAAAGGAGCTGGCATCTCACTCTCTTTGAATCTTCTTTATCATGCTAGGATTAGCAGGAAAAAGCTAAAAATTTCAGAATTGCACCTTGCAATGTGGAGATATTACTGTTTGTGCATTTACAATATTCATTGATTTTTGCCATTGAAAAACATGTTTTTCATATACCAGAAACGTTTGAAGCTACTGACTGAATGAAAGGAGCTGGCATCTCACTCTCTTTGAATCTTCTTTATCATGCTAGGATTAACAGGAAAAAGCAAAAAATTTCAGAATTGCACCTTGCAATGTGGAGATATTACTGTTTGTGCATTTACAATATTCATTGATTTTTGCCATTGAAAAACATGTTTTTCATATACCAGAAATGTTTGAAGCTACTGACTGAATGAAAGGAGCTGGCATCTCACTCTCTTTGAATCTTTATCATGCTAGGATTAACAGGAAAAAGCTTAAAATTTCAGAATTGCACCGTGCAATGTGGAGATATTACTGTTTGTGCATTTACAATATTCATTGATTTTTGCCATTGAAAAACATGTTTTTCATATACCAGAAATGTTTGAAGCTACTGACTGAATGAAAGGAGCTGGCATCTCACTCTCTTTGAATCTTCTTTATCATGCTAGGATTAGCAGGAAAAAGCAAAAAATTTCAGAATTGCACCTTGCAATGTGGAGATATTACTGTTTGTGCATTTACAATATTCATTGATTTTTGCCATTGAAAAACATGTTTTTCATATACCAGAAATGTTTGAAGCTACTGACTGAATGAAAGGAGCTGGCATCTCACTCTCTTTGAATCTTCTTTATCATGCTAGGATTAACAGGAAAAAGCAAAAAATTTCAGAATTGCACCTTGCAATGTGGAGATATTACTGTTTGTGCATTTACAATATTCATTGATTTTTGCCATTGAAAAACATGTTTTTCATATACCAGAAATGTTTGAAGCTACTGACTGAATGAAAGGAGCTGGCATCTCACTCTCTTTGAATCTTCTTTATCATGCTAGGATTAACAGGAAAAAGCTAAAAATTTCAGAATTGCACCGTGCAATGTGGAGATATTACTGTTTGTGCGTTTACAATATTCATTGATTTTTGCCATTGAAAAACATGTTTTTCATATACCAGAAATGTTTGAAGCTACTGACTGAATGAAAGGAGCTGGCATCTCACTCTCTTTGAATCTTCTTTATCATGCTAGGATTAGCAGGAAAAAGCAAAAAATTTCAGAATTGCACCTTGCAATGTGGAGATATTACTGTTTGTGCATTTACAATATTCATTGATTTTTGCCATTGAAAAACATGTTTTTCATATACCAGAAATGTTTGAAGCTACTGACTGAATGAAAGGAGCTGGCATCTCACTCTCTTTGAATCTTCTTTATCATGCTAGGATTAACAGGAAAAAGCAAAAAATTTCAGAATTGCACCTTGCAATGTGGAGATATTACTGTTTGTGCATTTACAATATTCATTGATTTTTGCCATTGAAAAACATGTTTTTCATATACCAGAAATGTTTGAAGCTACTGACTGAATGAAAGGAGCTGGCATCTCACTCTCTTTGAATCTTCTTTATCATGCTAGGATTAACAGGAAAAAGCTAAAAATTTCAGAATTGCACCGTGCAATGTGGAGATATTACTGTTTGTGCATTTACAATATTCATTGATTTTTGCCATTGAAAAACATGTTTTTCATATACCAGAAATGTTTGAAGCTACTGACTGAATGAAAGGAGCTGGCATCTCACTCTCTTTGAATCTTCTTTATCATGCTAGGATTAGCAGGAAAAAGCAAAAAATTTCAGAATTGCACCTTGCAATGTGGAGATATTACTGTTTGTGCATTTACAATATTCATTGATTTTTGCCATTGAAAAACATGTTTTTCATATACCAGAAATGTTTGAAGCTACTGACTGAATGAAAGGAGCTGGCATCTCACTCTCTTTGAATCTTCTTTATCATGCTAGGATTAACAGGAAAAAGCTAAAAATTTCAGAATTGCACCGTGCAATGTGGAGATATTACTGTTTGTGCATTTACAATATTCATTGATTTTTGCCATTGAAAAACATGTTTTTCATATACCAGAAATGTTTGAAGCTACTGACTGAATGAAAGGAGCTGGCATCTCACTCTCTTTGAATCTTCTTTATCATGCTAGGATTAGCAGGAAAAAGCAAAAAATTTCAGAATTGCACCTTGCAATGTGGAGATATTACTGTTTGTGCATTTACAATATTCATTGATTTTTGCCATTGAAAAACATGTTTTTCATATACCAGAAATGTTTGAAGCTACTGACTGAATGAAAGGAGCTGGCATCTCACTCTCTTTGAATCTTCTTTATCATGCTAGGATTAACAGGAAAAAGCAAAAAATTTCAGAATTGCACCTTGCAATGTGGAGATATTACTGTTTGTGCATTTACAATATTCATTGATTTTTGCCATTGAAAAACATGTTTTTCATATACCAGAAATGTTTGAAGCTACTGACTGAATGAAAGGAGCTGGCATCTCACTCTCTTTGAATCTTCTTTATCATGCTAGGATTAACAGGAAAAAGCTAAAAATTTCAGAATTGCACGGTGCAATGTGGAGATATTACTGTTTGTGCATTTACAATATTCATTGATTTTTGCCATTGAAAAACATGTTTTTCATATACCAGAAATGTTTGAAGCTACTGACTGAATGAAAGGAGCTGGCATCTCACTCTCTTTGAATCTTCTTTATCATGCTAGGATTAGCAGGAAAAAGCAAAAAATTTCAGAATTGCACCTTGCAATGTGGAGATATTACTGTTTGTGCATTTACAATATTCATTGATTTTTGCCATTGAAAAACATGTTTTTCATATACCAGAAATGTTTGAAGCTACTGACTGAATGAAAGGAGCTGGCATCTCACTCTCTTTGAATCTTCTTTATCATGCTAGGATTAAAAGGAAAAAGCTAAAAATTTCAGAATTGCACCGTGCAATGTGGAGATATTACTGTTTGTGCATTTACAATATTCATTGATTTTTGCCATTGAAAAACATGTTTTTCATATACCAGAAATGTTTGAAGCTACTGACTGAATGAAAGGAGCTGGCATCTCACTCTCTTTGAATCTTCTTTATCATGCTAGGATTAGCAGGAAAAAGCAAAAAATTTCAGAATTGCACCTTGCAATGTGGAGATATTACTGTTTGTGCATTTACAATATTCATTGATTTTTGCCATTGAAAAACATGTTTTTCATATACCAGAAATGTTTGAAGCTACTGACTGAATGAAAGGAGCTGGCATCTCACTCTCTTTGAATCTTCTTTATCATGCTAGGATTAACAGGAAAAAGCAAAAAATTTCAGAATTGCACCTTGCAATGTGGAGATATTACTGTTTGTGCATTTACAATATTCATTGATTTTTGCCATTGAAAAACATGTTTTTCATATACCAGAAATGTTTGAAGCTACTGACTGAATGAAAGGAGCTGGCATCTCACTCTCTTTGAATCTTTATCATGCTAGGATTAACAGGAAAAAGCTAAAAATTTCAGAATTGCACCGTGCAATGTGGAGATATTACTGTTTGTGCATTTACAATATTCATTGATTTTTGCCATTGAAAAACATGTTTTTCATATACCAGAAATGTTTGAAGCTACTGACTGAATGAAAGGAGCTGGCATCTCACTCTCTTTGAATCTTCTTTATCATGCTAGGATTAGCAGGAAAAAGCAAAAAATTTCAGAATTGCACCTTGCAATGTGGAGATATTACTGTTTGTGCATTTACAATATTCATTGATTTTTGCCATTGAAAAACATGTTTTTCATATACCAGAAATGTTTGAAGCTACTGACTGAATGAAAGGAGCTGGCATCTCACTCTCTTTGAATCTTCTTTATCATGCTAGGATTAACAGGAAAAAGCTAAAAATTTCAGAATTGCACCGTGCAATGTGGAGATATTACTGTTTGTGCATTTACAATATTCATTGATTTTTGCCATTGAAAAACATGTTTTTCATATACCAGAAATGTTTGAAGCTACTGACTGAATGAAAGGAGCTGGCATCTCACTCTCTTTGAATCTTCTTTATCATGCTAGGATTAGCAGGAAAAAGCAAAAAATTTCAGAATTGCACCTTGCAATGTGGAGATATTACTGTTTGTGCATTTACAATATTCATTGATTTTTGCCATTGAAAAACATGTTTTTCATATACCAGAAATGTTTGAAGCTACTGACTGAATGAAAGGAGCTGGCATCTCACTCTCTTTGAATCTTCTTTATCATGCTAGGATTAACAGGAAAAAGCAAAAAATTTCAGAATTGCACCTTGCAATGTGGAGATATTACTGTTTGTGCATTTACAATATTCATTGATTTTTGCCATTGAAAAACATGTTTTTCATATACCAGAAATGTTTGAAGCTACTGACTGAATGAAAGGAGCTGGCATCTCACTCTCTTTGAATCTTCTTTATCATGCTAGGATTAACAGGAAAAAGCTAAAAATTTCAGAATTGCACCGTGCAATGTGGAGATATTACTGTTTGTGCATTTACAATATTCATTGATTTTTGCCATTGAAAAACATGTTTTTCATATACCAGAAATGTTTGAAGCTACTGACTGAATGAAAGGAGCTGGCATCTCACTCTCTTTGAATCTTCTTTATCATGCTAGGATTAGCAGGAAAAAGCAAAAAATTTCAGAATTGCACCTTGCAATGTGGAGATATTACTGTTTGTGCATTTACAATATTCATTGATTTTTGCCATTGAAAAACATGTTTTTCATATACCAGAAATGTTTGAAGCTACTGACTGAATGAAAGGAGCTGGCATCTCACTCTCTTTGAATCTTCTTTATCATGCTAGGATTAGCAGGAAAAAGCAAAAAATTTCAGAATTGCACCTTGCAATGTGGAGATATTACTGTTTGTGCATTTACAATATTCATTGATTTTTGCCATTGAAAAACATGTTTTTCATATACCAGAAATGTTTGAAGCTACTGACTGAATGAAAGGAGCTGGCATCTCACTCTCTTTGAATCTTCTTTATCATGCTAGGATTAACAGGAAAAAGCTAAAAATTTCAGAATTGCACCGTGCAATGTGGAGATATTACTGTTTGTGCATTTACAATATTCATTGATTTTTGCCATTGAAAAACATGTTTTTCATATACCAGAAATGTTTGAAGCTACTGACTGAATGAAAGGAGCTGGCATCTCACTCTCTTTGAATCTTCTTTATCATGCTAGGATTAGCAGGAAAAAGCAAAAAATTTCAGAATTGCACCTTGCAATGTGGAGATATTACTGTTTGTGCATTTACAATATTCATTGATTTTTGCCATTGAAAAACATGTTTTTCATATACCAGAAATGTTTGAAGCTACTGACTGAATGAAAGGAGCTGGCATCTCACTCTCTTTGAATCTTCTTTATCATGCTAGGATTAACAGGAAAAAGCTAAAAATTTCAGAATTGCACCGTGCAATGTGGAGATATTACTGTTTGTGCATTTACAATATTCATTGATTTTTGCCATTGAAAAACATGTTTTTCATATACCAGAAATGTTTGAAGCTACTGACTGAATGAAAGGAGCTGGCATCTCACTCTCTTTGAATCTTCTTTATCATGCTAGGATTAGCAGGAAAAAGCAAAAAATTTCAGAATTGCACCTTGCAATGTGGAGATATTACTGTTTGTGCATTTACAATATTCATTGATTTTTGCCATTGAAAAACATGTTTTTCATATACCAGAAATGTTTGAAGCTAATGACTGAATGAAAGGAGCTGGCATCTCACTCTCTTTGAATCTTCTTTATCATGCTAGGATTAGCAGGAATAAGAAAAAAATTTCAGAATTGCACCTTGCAATGTGGAGATATTACTGTTTGTGCATTTACAATATTCATTGATTTTTGCCATTGAAAAACATGTTTTTCATATACCAGAAATGTTTGAAGCTACTGACTGAATGAAAGGAGCTGGCATCTCACTCTCTTTGAATCTTCTTTATCATGCTAGGATTAACAGGAAAAAGCTAAAAATTTCAGAATTGCACCGTGCAATGTGGAGATATTACTGTTTGTGCATTTACAATATTCATTGATTTTTGCCATTGAAAAACATGTTTTTCATATACCAGAAATGTTTGAAGCTACTGACTGAATGAAAGGAGCTGGCATCTCACTCTCTTTGAATCTTCTTTATCATGCTAGGATTAGCAGGAAAAAGCAAAAAATTTCAGAATTGCACCTTGCAATGTGGAGATATTACTGTTTGTGCATTTACAATATTCATTGATTTTTGCCATTGAAAAACATGTTTTTCATATACCAGAAATGTTTGAAGCTACTGACTGAATGAAAGGAGCTGGCATCTCACTCTCTTTGAATCTTCTTTATCATGCTAGGATTAACAGGAAAAAGCTAAAAATTTCAGAATTGCACCTTGCAATGTGGAGATATTACTGTTTGTGCATTTACAATATTCATTGATTTTTGCCATTGAAAAACATGTTTTTCATATACCAGAAATGTTTGAAGCTACTGACTGAATGAAAGGAGCTGGCATCTCACTCTCTTTGAATCTTCTTTATCATGCTAGGATTAACAGGAAAAAGCTAAAAATTTCAGAATTGCACCGTGCAATGTGGAGATATTACTGTTTGTGCATTTACAATATTCATTGATTTTTGCCATTGAAAAACATGTTTTTCATATACCAGAAATGTTTGAAGCTACTGACTGAATGAAAGGAGCTGGCATCTCACTCTCTTTGAATCTTCTTTATCATGCTAGGATTAGCAGGAAAAAGCAAAAAATTTCAGAATTGCACCTTGCAATGTGGAGATATTACTGTTTGTGCATTTACAATATTCATTGATTTTTGCCATTGAAAAACATGTTTTTCATATACCAGAAATGTTTGAAGCTACTGACTGAATGAAAGGAGCTGGCATCTCACTCTCTTTGAATCTTCTTTATCATGCTAGGATTAACAGGAAAAAGCTAAAAATTTCAGAATTGCACCGTGCAATGTGGAGATATTACTGTTTGTGCATTTACAATATTCATTGATTTTTGCCATTGAAAAACATGTTTTTCATATACCAGAAATGTTTGAAGCTACTGACTGAATGAAAGGAGCTGGCATCTCACTCTCTTTGAATCTTCTTTATCATGCTAGGATTAGCAGGAAAAAGCAAAAAATTTCAGAATTGCACCTTGCAATGTGGAGATATTACTGTTTGTGCATTTACAATATTCATTGATTTTTGCCATTGAAAAACATGTTTTTCATATACCAGAAATGTTTGAAGCTACTGACTGAATGAAAGGAGCTGGCATCTCACTCTCTTTGAATCTTCTTTATCATGCTAGGATTAACAGGAAAAAGCAAAAAATTTCAGAATTGCACCTTGCAATGTGGAGATATTACTGTTTGTGCATTTACAATATTCATTGATTTTTGCCATTGAAAAACATGTTTTTCATATACCAGAAATGTTTGAAGCTACTGACTGAATGAAAGGAGCTGGCATCTCACTCTCTTTGAATCTTCTTTATCATGCTAGGATTAACAGGAAAAAGCAAAAAATTTCAGAATTGCACCTTGCAATGTGGAGATATTACTGTTTGTGCATTTACAATATTCATTGATTTTTGCCATTGAAAAACATGTTTTTCATATACCAGAAATGTTTGAAGCTACTGACTGAATGAAAGGAGCTGGCATCTCACTCTCTTTGAATCTTCTTTATCATGCTAGGATTAACAGGAAAAAGCTAAAAATTTCAGAATTGCACCGTGCAATGTGGAGATATTACTGTTTGTGCATTTACAATATTCATTGATTTTTGCCATTGAAAAACATGTTTTTCATATACCAGAAATGTTTGAAGCTACTGACTGAATGAAAGGAGCTGGCATCTCACTCTCTTTGAATCTTCTTTATCATGCTAGGATTAACAGGAAAAAGCTAAAAATTTCAGAATTGCACCGTGCAATGTGGAGATATTACTGTTTGTGCATTTACAATATTCATTGATTTTTGCCATTGAAAAACATGTTTTTCATATACCAGAAATGTTTGAAGCTACTGACTGAATGAAAGGAGCTGGCATCTCACTCTCTTTGAATCTTCTTTATCATGCTAGGATTAGCAGGAAAAAGCAAAAAATTTCAGAATTGCACCTTGCAATGTGGAGATATTACTGTTTGTGCATTTACAATATTCATTGATTTTTGCCATTGAAAAACATGTTTTTCATATACCAGAAATGTTTGAAGCTACTGACTGAATGAAAGGAGCTGGCATCTCACTCTCTTTGAATCTTCTTTATCATGCTAGGATTAACAGGAAAAAGCAAAAAATTTCAGAATTGCACCTTGCAATGTGGAGATATTACTGTTTGTGCATTTACAATATTCATTGATTTTTGCCATTGAAAAACATGTTTTTCATATACCAGAAATGTTTGAAGCTACTGACTGAATGAAAGGAGCTGGCATCTCACTCTCTTTGAATCTTCTTTATCATGCTAGGATTAACAGGAAAAAGCTAAAAATTTCAGAATTGCACCGTGCAATGTGGAGATATTACTGTTTGTGCATTTACAATATTCATTGATTTTTGCCATTGAAAAACATGTTTTTCATATACCAGAAATGTTTGAAGCTACTGACTGAATGAAAGGAGCTGGCATCTCACTCTCTTTGAATCTTCTTTATCATGCTAGGATTAGCAGGAAAAAGCAAAAAATTTCAGAATTGCACCTTGCAATGTGGAGATATTACTGTTTGTGCATTTACAATATTCATTGATTTTTGCCATTGAAAAACATGTTTTTCATATACCAGAAATGTTTGAAGCTACTGACTGAATGAAAGGAGCTGGCATCTCACTCTCTTTGAATCTTCTTTATCATGCTAGGATTAACAGGAAAAAGCTAAAAATTTCAGAATTGCACCGTGCAATGTGGAGATATTACTGTTTGTGCATTTACAATATTCATTGATTTTTGCCATTGAAAAACATGTTTTTCATATACCAGAAATGTTTGAAGCTACTGACTGAATGAAAGGAGCTGGCATCTCACTCTCTTTGAATCTTCTTTATCATGCTAGGATTAGCAGGAAAAAGCAAAAAATTTCAGAATTGCACCTTGCAATGTGGAGATATTACTGTTTGTGCATTTACAATATTCATTGATTTTTGCCATTGAAAAACATGTTTTTCATATACCAGAAATGTTTGAAGCTACTGACTGAATGAAAGGAGCTGGCATCTCACTCTCTTTGAATCTTCTTTATCATGCTAGGATTAACAGGAAAAAGCAAAAAATTTCAGAATTGCACCTTGCAATGTGGAGATATTACTGTTTGTGCATTTACAATATTCATTGATTTTTGCCATTGAAAAACATGTTTTTCATATACCAGAAATGTTTGAAGCTACTGACTGAATGAAAGGAGCTGGCATCTCACTCTCTTTGAATCTTCTTTATCATGCTAGGATTAACAGGAAAAAGCAAAAAATTTCAGAATTGCACCTTGCAATGTGGAGATATTACTGTTTGTGCATTTACAATATTCATTGATTTTTGCCATTGAAAAACATGTTTTTCATATACCAGAAATGTTTGAAGCTACTGACTGAATGAAAGGAGCTGGCATCTCACTCTCTTTGAATCTTCTTTATCATGCTAGGATTAACAGGAAAAAGCTAAAAATTTCAGAATTGCACCGTGCAATGTGGAGATATTACTGTTTGTGCATTTACAATATTCATTGATTTTTGCCATTGAAAAACATGTTTTTCATATACCAGAAATGTTTGAAGCTACTGACTGAATGAAAGGAGCTGGCATCTCACTCTCTTTGAATCTTCTTTATCATGCTAGGATTAACAGGAAAAAGCTAAAAATTTCAGAATTGCACCGTGCAATGTGGAGATATTACTGTTTGTGCATTTACAATATTCATTGATTTTTGCCATTGAAAAACATGTTTTTCATATACCAGAAATGTTTGAAGCTACTGACTGAATGAAAGGAGCTGGCATCTCACTCTCTTTGAATCTTCTTTATCATGCTAGGATTAGCAGGAAAAAGCAAAAAATTTCAGAATTGCACCTTGCAATGTGGAGATATTACTGTTTGTGCATTTACAATATTCATTGATTTTTGCCATTGAAAAACATGTTTTTCATATACCAGAAATGTTTGAAGCTACTGACTGAATGAAAGGAGCTGGCATCTCACTCTCTTTGAATCTTCTTTATCATGCTAGGATTAACAGGAAAAAGCAAAAAATTTCAGAATTGCACCTTGCAATGTGGAGATATTACTGTTTGTGCATTTACAATATTCATTGATTTTTGCCATTGAAAAACATGTTTTTCATATACCAGAAATGTTTGAAGCTACTGACTGAATGAAAGGAGCTGGCATCTCACTCTCTTTGAATCTTCTTTATCATGCTAGGATTAACAGGAAAAAGCTAAAAATTTCAGAATTGCACCGTGCAATGTGGAGATATTACTGTTTGTGCATTTACAATATTCATTGATTTTTGCCATTGAAAAACATGTTTTTCATATACCAGAAATGTTTGAAGCTACTGACTGAATGAAAGGAGCTGGCATCTCACTCTCTTTGAATCTTCTTTATCATGCTAGGATTAGCAGGAAAAAGCAAAAAATTTCAGAATTGCACCTTGCAATGTGGAGATATTACTGTTTGTGCATTTACAATATTCATTGATTTTTGCCATTGAAAAACATGTTTTTCATATACCAGAAATGTTTGAAGCTACTGACTGAATGAAAGGAGCTGGCATCTCACTCTCTTTGAATCTTCTTTATCATGCTAGGATTAACAGGAAAAAGCTAAAAATTTCAGAATTGCACCGTGCAATGTGGAGATATTACTGTTTGTGCATTTACAATATTCATTGATTTTTGCCATTGAAAAACATGTTTTTCATATACCAGAAATGTTTGAAGCTACTGACTGAATGAAAGGAGCTGGCATCTCACTCTCTTTGAATCTTCTTTATCATGCTAGGATTAGCAGGAAAAAGCAAAAAATTTCAGAATTGCACCTTGCAATGTGGAGATATTACTGTTTGTGCATTTACAATATTCATTGATTTTTGCCATTGAAAAACATGTTTTTCATATACCAGAAATGTTTGAAGCTACTGACTGAATGAAAGGAGCTGGCATCTCACTCTCTTTGAATCTTCTTTATCATGCTAGGATTAACAGGAAAAAGCTAAAAATTTCAGAATTGCACCGTGCAATGTGGAGATATTACTGTTTGTGCATTTACAATATTCATTGATTTTTGCCATTGAAAAACATGTTTTTCATATACCAGAAATGTTTGAAGCTACTGACTGAATGAAAGGAGCTGGCATCTCACTCTCTTTGAATCTTCTTTATCATGCTAGGATTAGCAGGAAAAAGCAAAAAATTTCAGAATTGCACCTTGCAATGTGGAGATATTACTGTTTGTGCATTTACAATATTCATTGATTTTTGCCATTGAAAAACATGTTTTTCATATACCAGAAATGTTTGAAGCTACTGACTGAATGAAAGGAGCTGGCATCTCACTCTCTTTGAATCTTCTTTATCATGCTAGGATTAGCAGGAAAAAGCAAAAAATTTCAGAATTGCACCTTGCAATGTGGAGATATTACTGTTTGTGCATTTACAATATTCATTGATTTTTGCCATTGAAAAACATGTTTTTCATATACCAGAAATGTTTGAAGCTACTGACTGAATGAAAGGAGCTGGCATCTCACTCTCTTTGAATCTTCTTTATCATGCTAGGATTAACAGGAAAAAGCTAAAAATTTCAGAATTGCACCGTGCAATGTGGAGATATTACTGTTTGTGCATTTACAATATTCATTGATTTTTGCCATTGAAAAACATGTTTTTCATATACCAGAAATGTTTGAAGCTACTGACTGAATGAAAGGAGCTGGCATCTCACTCTCTTTGAATCTTCTTTATCATGCTAGGATTAGCAGGAAAAAGCAAAAAATTTCAGAATTGCACCTTGCAATGTGGAGATATTACTGTTTGTGCATTTACAATATTCATTGATTTTTGCCATTGAAAAACATGTTTTTCATATACCAGAAATGTTTGAAGCTACTGACTGAATGAAAGGAGCTGGCATCTCACTCTCTTTGAATCTTCTTTATCATGCTAGGATTAACAGGAAAAAGCTAAAAATTTCAGAATTGCACCGTGCAATGTGGAGATATTACTGTTTGTGCATTTACAATATTCATTGATTTTTGCCATTGAAAAACATGTTTTTCATATACCAGAAATGTTTGAAGCTACTGACTGAATGAAAGGAGCTGGCATCTCACTCTCTTTGAATCTTCTTTATCATGCTAGGATTAGCAGGAAAAAGCAAAAAATTTCAGAATTGCACCTTGCAATGTGGAGATATTACTGTTTGTGCATTTACAATATTCATTGATTTTTGCCATTGAAAAACATGTTTTTCATATACCAGAAATGTTTGAAGCTACTGACTGAATGAAAGGAGCTGGCATCTCACTCTCTTTGAATCTTCTTTATCATGCTAGGATTAACAGGAAAAAGCAAAAAATTTCAGAATTGCACCTTGCAATGTGGAGATATTACTGTTTGTGCATTTACAATATTCATTGATTTTTGCCATTGAAAAACATGTTTTTCATATACCAGAAATGTTTGAAGCTACTGACTGAATGAAAGGAGCTGGCATCTCACTCTCTTTGAATCTTCTTTATCATGCTAGGATTAACAGGAAAAAGCTAAAAATTTCAGAATTGCACCGTGCAATGTGGAGATATTACTGTTTGTGCATTTACAATATTCATTGATTTTTGCCATTGAAAAACATGTTTTTCATATACCAGAAATGTTTGAAGCTACTGACTGAATGAAAGGAGCTGGCATCTCACTCTCTTTGAATCTTCTTTATCATGCTAGGATTAGCAGGAAAAAGCAAAAAATTTCAGAATTGCACCTTGCAATGTGGAGATATTACTGTTTGTGCATTTACAATATTCATTGATTTTTGCCATTGAAAAACATGTTTTTCATATACCAGAAATGTTTGAAGCTACTGACTGAATGAAAGGAGCTGGCATCTCACTCTCTTTGAATCTTCTTTATCATGCTAGGATTAACAGGAAAAAGCTAAAAATTTCAGAATTGCACCGTGCAATGTGGAGATATTACTGTTTGTGCATTTACAATATTCATTGATTTTTGCCATTGAAAAACATGTTTTTCATATACCAGAAATGTTTGAAGCTACTGACTGAATGAAAGGAGCTGGCATCTCACTCTCTTTGAATCTTCTTTATCATGCTAGGATTAGCAGGAAAAAGCAAAAAATTTCAGAATTGCACCTTGCAATGTGGAGATATTACTGTTTGTGCATTTACAATATTCATTGATTTTTGCCATTGAAAAACATGTTTTTCATATACCAGAAATGTTTGAAGCTACTGACTGAATGAAAGGAGCTGGCATCTCACTCTCTTTGAATCTTCTTTATCATGCCAGGATTAACAGGAAAAAGCAAAAAATTTCAGAATTGCACCTTGCAATGTGGAGATATTACTGTTTGTGCATTTACAATATTCATTGATTTTTGCCATTGAAAAACATGTTTTTCATATACCAGAAATGTTTGAAGCTACTGACTGAATGAAAGGAGCTGGCATCTCACTCTCTTTGAATCTTCTTTATCATGCTAGGATTAGCAGGAAAAAGCAAAAAATTTCAGAATTGCACCTTGCAATGTGGAGATATTACTGTTTGTGCATTTACAATATTCATTGATTTTTGCCATTGAAAAACATGTTTTTCATATACCAGAAATGTTTGAAGCTACTGACTGAATGAAAGGAGCTGGCATCTCACTCTCTTTGAATCTTCTTTATCATGCTAGGATTAACAGGAAAAAGCTAAAAATTTCAGAATTGCACCGTGCAATGTGGAGATATTACTGTTTGTGCATTTACAATATTCATTGATTTTTGCCATTGAAAAACATGTTTTTCATATACCAGAAATGTTTGAAGCTACTGACTGAATGAAAGGAGCTGGCATCTCACTCTCTTTGAATCTTCTTTATCATGCTAGGATTAACAGGAAAAAGCAAAAATTTTCAGAATTGCACCTTGCAATGTGGAGATATTACTGTTTGTGCATTTACAATATTCATTGATTTTTGCCATTGAAAAACATGTTTTTCATATACCAGAAATGTTTGAAGCTACTGACTGAATGAAAGGAGCTGGCATCTCACTCTCTTTGAATCTTCTTTATCATGCTAGGATTAACAGGAAAAAGCTAAAAATTTCAGAATTGCACCGTGCAATGTGGAGATATTACTGTTTGTGCATTTACAATATTCATTGATTTTTGCCATTGAAAAACATGTTTTTCATATACCAGAAATGTTTGAAGCTAATGACTGAATGAAAGGAGCTGGCATCTCACTCTCTTTGAATCTTCTTTATCATGCTAGGATTAGCAGGAATAAGCAAAAAATTTCAGAATTGCACCTTGCAATGGGGAGATATTACTGTTTGTGCATTTACAATATTCATTGATTTTTGCCATTGAAAAACATGTTTTTCATATACCAGAAATGTTTGAAGCTACTGACTGAATGAAAGGAGCTGGCATCTCACTCTCTTTGAATCTTCTTTATCATGCTAGGATTAACAGGAAAAAGCTAAAAATTTCAGAATTGCACCGTGCAATGTGGAGATATTACTGTTTGTGCATTTACAATATTCATTGATTTTTGCCATTGAAAAACATGTTTTTCATATACCAGAAATGTTTGAAGCTACTGACTGAATGAAAGGAGCTGGCATCTCACTCTCTTTGAATCTTCTTTATCATGCTAGGATTAGCAGGAAAAAGCAAAAAATTTCAGAATTGCACCTTGCAATGTGGAGATATTACTGTTTGTGCATTTACAATATTCATTGATTTTTGCCATTGAAAAACATGTTTTTCATATACCAGAAATGTTTGAAGCTACTGACTGAATGAAAGGAGCTGGCATCTCACTCTCTTTGAATCTTCTTTATCATGCTAGGATTAACAGGAAAAAGCTAAAAATTTCAGAATTGCACCTTGCAATGTGGAGATATTACTGTTTGTGCATTTACAATATTCATTGATTTTTGCCATTGAAAAACATGTTTTTCATATACCAGAAATGTTTGAAGCTACTGACTGAATGAAAGGAGCTGGCATCTCACTCTCTTTGAATCTTCTTTATCATGCTAGGATTAACAGGAAAAAGCTAAAAATTTCAGAATTGCACCGTGCAATGTGGAGATATTACTGTTTGTGCATTTACAATATTCATTGATTTTTGCCATTGAAAAACATGTTTTTCATATACCAGAAATGTTTGAAGCTACTGACTGAATGAAAGGAGCTGGCATCTCACTCTCTTTGAATCTTCTTTATCATGCTAGGATTAGCAGGAAAAAGCAAAAAATTTCAGAATTGCACCTTGCAATGTGGAGATATTACTGTTTGTGCATTTACAATATTCATTGATTTTTGCCATTGAAAAACATGTTTTTCATATACCAGAAATGTTTGAAGCTACTGACTGAATGAAAGGAGCTGGCATCTCACTCTCTTTGAATCTTCTTTATCATGCTAGGATTAGCAGGAAAAAGCAAAAAATTTCAGAATTGCACCTTGCAATGTGGAGATATTACTGTTTGTGCATTTACAATATTCATTGATTTTTGCCATTGAAAAACATGTTTTTCATATACCAGAAATGTTTGAAGCTACTGACTGAATGAAAGGAGCTGGCATCTCACTCTCTTTGAATCTTCTTTATCATGCTAGGATTAGCAGGAAAAAGCAAAAAATTTCAGAATTGCACCTTGCAATGTGGAGATATTACTGTTTGTGCATTTACAATATTCATTGATTTTTGCCATTGAAAAACATGTTTTTCATATACCAGAAATGTTTGAAGCTACTGACTGAATGAAAGGAGCTGGCATCTCACTCTCTTTGAATCTTCTTTATCATGCTAGGATTAACAGGAAAAAGCAAAAAATTTCAGAATTGCACCTTGCAATGTGGAGATATTACTGTTTGTGCATTTACAATATTCATTGATTTTTGCCATGGAAAAACATGTTTTTCATATACCAGAAATGTTTGAAGCTACTGACTGAATGAAAGGAGCTGGCATCTCACTCTCTTTGAATCTTCTTTATCATGCTAGGATTAGCAGGAAAAAGCAAAAAATTTCAGAATTGCACCTTGCAATGTGGAGATATTACTGTTTGTGCATTTACAATATTAATTGATTTTTGCCATTGAAAAACATGTTTTTCATATACCAGAAATGTTTGAAGCTACTGACTGAATGAAAGGAGCTGGCATCTCACTCTCTTTGAATCTTCTTTATCATGCTAGGATTAACAGGAAAAAGCAAAAAATTTCAGAATTGCACCTTGCAATGTGGAGATATTACTGTTTGTGCATTTACAATATTCATTGATTTTTGCCATTGAAAAACATGTTTTTCATATACCAGAAATGTTTGAAGCTACTGACTGAATGAAAGGAGCTGGCATCTCACTCTCTTTGAATCTTCTTTATCATGCTAGGATTAACAGGAAAAAGCTAAAAATTTCAGAATTGCACCGTGCAATGTGGAGATATTACTGTTTGTGCATTTACAATATTCATTGATTTTTGCCATTGAAAAACATGTTTTTCATATACCAGAAATGTTTGAAGCTAATGACTGAATGAAAGGAGCTGGCATCTCACTCTCTTTGAATCTTCTTTATCATGCTAGGATTAGCAGGAATAAGCAAAAAATTTCAGAATTGCACCTTGCAATGTGGAGATATTACTGTTTGTGCATTTACAATATTCATTGATTTTTGCCATTGAAAAACATGTTTTTCATATACCAGAAATGTTTGAAGCTACTGACTGAATGAAAGGAGCTGGCATCTCACTCTCTTTGAATCTTCTTTATCATGCTAGGATTAACAGGAAAAAGCTAAAAATTTCAGAATTGCACCGTGCAATGTGGAGATATTACTGTTTGTGCATTTACAATATTCATTGATTTTTGCCATTGAAAAACATGTTTTTCATATACCAGAAATGTTTGAAGCTACTGACTGAATGAAAGGAGCTGGCATCTCACTCTTCTTTGAATCTTCTTTATCATGCTAGGATTAGCAGGAATAAGCAAAAAATTTCAGAATTGCACCTTGCAATGTGGAGATATTACTGTTTGTGCATTTACAATATTCATTGATTTTTGCCATTGAAAAACATGTTTTTCATATACCAGAAATGTTTGAAGCTACTGACTGAATGAAAGGAGCTGGCATCTCACTCTCTTTGAATCTTCTTTATCATGCTAGGATTAACAGGAAAAAGCTAAAAATTTCAGAATTGCACCGTGCAATGTGGAGATATTACTGTTTGTGCATTTACAATATTCATTGATTTTTGCCATTGAAAAACATGTTTTTCATATACCAGAAATGTTTGAAGCTACTGACTGAATGAAAGGAGCTGGCATCTCACTCTCTTTGAATCTTCTTTATCATGCTAGGATTAGCAGGAAAAAGCAAAAAATTTCAGAATTGCACCTTGCAATGTGGAGATATTACTGTTTGTGCATTTACAATATTCATTGATTTTTGCCATTGAAAAACATATTTTTCATATACCAGAAATGTTTGAAGCTACTGACTGAATGAAAGGAGCTGGCATCTCACTCTCTTTGAATCTTCTTTATCATGCTAGGATTAACAGGAAAAAGCTAAAAATTTCAGAATTGCACCTTGCAATGTGGAGATATTACTGTTTGTGCATTTACAATATTCATTGATTTTTGCCATTGAAAAACATGTTTTTCATATACCAGAAATGTTTGAAGCTACTGACTGAATGAAAGGAGCTGGCATCTCACTCTCTTTGAATCTTCTTTATCATGCTAGGATTAACAGGAAAAAGCTAAAAATTTCAGAATTGCACCGTGCAATGTGGAGATATTACTGTTTGTGCATTTACAATATTCATTGATTTTTGCCATTGAAAAACATGTTTTTCATATACCAGAAATGTTTGAAGCTACTGACTGAATGAAAGGAGCTGGCATCTCACTCTCTTTGAATCTTCTTTATCATGCTAGGATTAGCAGGAAAAAGCAAAAAATTTCAGAATTGCACCTTGCAATGTGGAGATATTACTGTTTGTGCATTTACAATATTCATTGATTTTTGCCATTGAAAAACATGTTTTTCATATACCAGAAATGTTTGAAGCTACTGACTGAATGAAAGGAGCTGGCATCTCACTCTCTTTGAATCTTCTTTATCATGCTAGGATTAACAGGAAAAAGCTAAAAATTTCAGAATTGCACCATGCAATGTGGAGATATTACTGTTTGTGCATTTACAATATTCATTGATTTTTGCCATTGAAAAACATGTTTTTCATATACCAGAAATGTTTGAAGCTACTGACTGAATGAAAGGAGCTGGCATCTCACTCTCTTTGAATCTTCTTTATCATGCTAGGATTAGCAGGAAAAAGCAAAAAATTTCAGAATTGCACCTTGCAATGTGGAGATATTACTGTTTGTGCATTTACAATATTCATTGATTTTTGCCATTGAAAAACATGTTTTTCATATACCAGAAATGTTTGAAGCTACTGACTGAATGAAAGGAGCTGGCATCTCACTCTCTTTGAATCTTCTTTATCATGCTAGGATTAACAGGAAAAAGCTAAAAATTTCAGAATTGCACCGTGCAATGTGGAGATATTACTGTTTGTGCATTTACAATATTCATTGATTTTTGCCATTGAAAAACATGTTTTTCATATACCAGAAATGTTTGAAGCTACTGACTGAATGAAAGGAGCTGGCATCTCACTCTCTTTGAATCTTCTTTATCATGCTAGGATTAGCAGGAAAAAGCAAAAAATTTCAGAATTGCACCTTGCAATGTGGAGATATTACTGTTTGTGCATTTACAATATTCATTGATTTTTGCCATTGAAAAACATGTTTTTCATATACCAGAAATGTTTGAAGCTACTGACTGAATGAAAGGAGCTGGCATCTCACTCTCTTTGAATCTTCTTTATCATGCTAGGATTAACAGGAAAAAGCTAAAAATTTCAGAATTGCACCATGCAATGTGGAGATATTACTGTTTGTGCATTTACAATATTCATTGATTTTTGCCATTGAAAAACATGTTTTTCATATACCAGAAATGTTTGAAGCTACTGACTGAATGAAAGGAGCTGGCATCTCACTCTCTTTGAATCTTCTTTATCATGCTAGGATTAGCAGGAAAAAGCAAAAAATTTCAGAATTGCACCTTGCAATGTGGAGATATTACTGTTTGTGCATTTACAATATTCATTGATTTTTGCCATTGAAAAACATGTTTTTCATATACCAGAAATGTTTGAAGCTACTGACTGAATGAAAGGAGCTGGCATCTCACTCTCTTTGAATCTTCTTTATCATGCTAGGATTAACAGGAAAAAGCAAAAAATTTCAGAATTGCACCTTGCAATGTGGAGATATTACTGTTTGTGCATTTACAATATTCATTGATTTTTGCCATTGAAAAACATGTTTTTCATATACCAGAAATGTTTGAAGCTACTGACTGAATGAAAGGAGCTGGCATCTCACTCTCTTTGAATCTTCTTTATCATGCTAGGATTAACAGGAAAAAGCAAAAAATTTCAGAATTGCACCTTGCAATGTGGAGATATTACTGTTTGTGCATTTACAATATTCATTGATTTTTGCCATTGAAAAACATGTTTTTCATATACCAGAAATGTTTGAAGCTACTGACTGAATGAAAGGAGCTGGCATCTCACTCTCTTTGAATCTTCTTTATCATGCTAGGATTAGCAGGAAAAAGCAAAAAATTTCAGAATTGCACCTTGCAATGTGGAGATATTACTGTTTGTGCATTTACAATATTAATTGATTTTTGCCATTGAAAAACATGTTTTTCATATACCAGAAATGTTTGAAGCTACTGACTGAATGAAAGGAGCTGGCATCTCACTCTCTTTGAATCTTCTTTATCATGCTAGGATTAACAGGAAAAAGCAAAAAATTTCAGAATTGCACCTTGCAATGTGGAGATATTACTGTTTGTGCATTTACAATATTCATTGATTTTTGCCATTGAAAAACATGTTTTTCATATACCAGAAATGTTTGAAGCTACTGACTGAATGAAAGGAGCTGGCATCTCACTCTCTTTGAATCTTCTTTATCATGCTAGGATTAACAGGAAAAAGCTAAAAATTTCAGAATTGCACCGTGCAATGTGGAGATATTACTGTTTGTGCATTTACAATATTCATTGATTTTTGCCATTGAAAAACATGTTTTTCATATACCAGAAATGTTTGAAGCTAATGACTGAATGAAAGGAGCTGGCATCTCACTCTCTTTGAATCTTCTTTATCATGCTAGGATTAGCAGGAATAAGCAAAAAATTTCAGAATTGCACCTTGCAATGTGGAGATATTACTGTTTGTGCATTTACAATATTCATTGATTTTTGCCATTGAAAAACATGTTTTTCATATACCAGAAATGTTTGAAGCTACTGACTGAATGAAAGGAGCTGGCATCTCACTCTCTTTGAATCTTCTTTATCATGCTAGGATTAACAGGAAAAAGCTAAAAATTTCAGAATTGCACCGTGCAATGTGGAGATATTACTGTTTGTGCATTTACAATATTCATTGATTTTTGCCATTGAAAAACATGTTTTTCATATACCAGAAATGTTTGAAGCTACTGACTGAATGAAAGGAGCTGGCATCTCACTCTTCTTTGAATCTTCTTTATCATGCTAGGATTAGCAGGAATAAGCAAAAAATTTCAGAATTGCACCTTGCAATGTGGAGATATTACTGTTTGTGCATTTACAATATTCATTGATTTTTGCCATTGAAAAACATGTTTTTCATATACCAGAAATGTTTGAAGCTACTGACTGAATGAAAGGAGCTGGCATCTCACTCTCTTTGAATCTTCTTTATCATGCTAGGATTAACAGGAAAAAGCTAAAAATTTCAGAATTGCACCGTGCAATGTGGAGATATTACTGTTTGTGCATTTACAATATTCATTGATTTTTGCCATTGAAAAACATGTTTTTCATATACCAGAAATGTTTGAAGCTACTGACTGAATGAAAGGAGCTGGCATCTCACTCTCTTTGAATCTTCTTTATCATGCTAGGATTAGCAGGAAAAAGCAAAAAATTTCAGAATTGCACCTTGCAATGTGGAGATATTACTGTTTGTGCATTTACAATATTCATTGATTTTTGCCATTGAAAAACATATTTTTCATATACCAGAAATGTTTGAAGCTACTGACTGAATGAAAGGAGCTGGCATCTCACTCTCTTTGAATCTTCTTTATCATGCTAGGATTAACAGGAAAAAGCTAAAAATTTCAGAATTGCACCTTGCAATGTGGAGATATTACTGTTTGTGCATTTACAATATTCATTGATTTTTGCCATTGAAAAACATGTTTTTCATATACCAGAAATGTTTGAAGCTACTGACTGAATGAAAGGAGCTGGCATCTCACTCTCTTTGAATCTTCTTTATCATGCTAGGATTAACAGGAAAAAGCTAAAAATTTCAGAATTGCACCGTGCAATGTGGAGATATTACTGTTTGTGCATTTACAATATTCATTGATTTTTGCCATTGAAAAACATGTTTTTCATATACCAGAAATGTTTGAAGCTACTGACTGAATGAAAGGAGCTGGCATCTCACTCTCTTTGAATCTTCTTTATCATGCTAGGATTAGCAGGAAAAAGCAAAAAATTTCAGAATTGCACCTTGCAATGTGGAGATATTACTGTTTGTGCATTTACAATATTCATTGATTTTTGCCATTGAAAAACATGTTTTTCATATACCAGAAATGTTTGAAGCTACTGACTGAATGAAAGGAGCTGGCATCTCACTCTCTTTGAATCTTCTTTATCATGCTAGGATTAACAGGAAAAAGCTAAAAATTTCAGAATTGCACCATGCAATGTGGAGATATTACTGTTTGTGCATTTACAATATTCATTGATTTTTGCCATTGAAAAACATGTTTTTCATATACCAGAAATGTTTGAAGCTACTGACTGAATGAAAGGAGCTGGCATCTCACTCTCTTTGAATCTTCTTTATCATGCTAGGATTAGCAGGAAAAAGCAAAAAATTTCAGAATTGCACCTTGCAATGTGGAGATATTACTGTTTGTGCATTTACAATATTCATTGATTTTTGCCATTGAAAAACATGTTTTTCATATACCAGAAATGTTTGAAGCTACTGACTGAATGAAAGGAGCTGGCATCTCACTCTCTTTGAATCTTCTTTATCATGCTAGGATTAACAGGAAAAAGCTAAAAATTTCAGAATTGCACCGTGCAATGTGGAGATATTACTGTTTGTGCATTTACAATATTCATTGATTTTTGCCATTGAAAAACATGTTTTTCATATACCAGAAATGTTTGAAGCTACTGACTGAATGAAAGGAGCTGGCATCTCACTCTCTTTGAATCTTCTTTATCATGCTAGGATTAGCAGGAAAAAGCAAAAAATTTCAGAATTGCACCTTGCAATGTGGAGATATTACTGTTTGTGCATTTACAATATTCATTGATTTTTGCCATTGAAAAACATGTTTTTCATATACCAGAAATGTTTGAAGCTACTGACTGAATGAAAGGAGCTGGCATCTCACTCTCTTTGAATCTTCTTTATCATGCTAGGATTAACAGGAAAAAGCTAAAAATTTCAGAATTGCACCATGCAATGTGGAGATATTACTGTTTGTGCATTTACAATATTCATTGATTTTTGCCATTGAAAAACATGTTTTTCATATACCAGAAATGTTTGAAGCTACTGACTGAATGAAAGGAGCTGGCATCTCACTCTCTTTGAATCTTCTTTATCATGCTAGGATTAGCAGGAAAAAGCAAAAAATTTCAGAATTGCACCTTGCAATGTGGAGATATTACTGTTTGTGCATTTACAATATTCATTGATTTTTGCCATTGAAAAACATGTTTTTCATATACCAGAAATGTTTGAAGCTACTGACTGAATGAAAGGAGCTGGCATCTCACTCTCTTTGAATCTTCTTTATCATGCTAGGATTAACAGGAAAAAGCAAAAAATTTCAGAATTGCACCTTGCAATGTGGAGATATTACTGTTTGTGCATTTACAATATTCATTGATTTTTGCCATTGAAAAACATGTTTTTCATATACCAGAAATGTTTGAAGCTACTGACTGAATGAAAGGAGCTGGCATCTCACTCTCTTTGAATCTTCTTTATCATGCTAGGATTAACAGGAAAAAGCTAAAAATTTCAGAATTGCACCGTGCAATGTGGAGATATTACTGTTTGTGCATTTACAATATTCATTGATTTTTGCCATTGAAAAACATGTTTTTCATATACCAGAAATGTTTGAAGCTACTGACTGAATGAAAGGAGCTGGCATCTCACTCTCTTTGAATCTTCTTTATCATGCTAGGATTAGCAGGAAAAAGCAAAAAATTTCAGAATTGCACCTTGCAATGTGGAGATATTACTGTTTGTGCATTTACAATATTCATTGATTTTTGCCATTGAAAAACATGTTTTTCATATACCAGAAATGTTTGAAGCTACTGACTGAATGAAAGGAGCTGGCATCTCACTCTCTTTGAATCTTCTTTATCATGCTAGGATTAACAGGAAAAAGCTAAAAATTTCAGAATTGCACCGTGCAATGTGGAGATATTACTGTTTGTGCATTTACAATATTCATTGATTTTTGCCATTGAAAAACATGTTTTTCATATACCAGAAATGTTTGAAGCTACTGACTGAATGAAAGGAGCTGGCATCTCACTCTCTTTGAATCTTCTTTATCATGCTAGGATTAGCAGGAAAAAGCAAAAAATTTCAGAATTGCACCTTGCAATGTGGAGATATTACTGTTTGTGCATTTACAATATTCATTGATTTTTGCCATTGAAAAACATGTTTTTCATATACCAGAAATGTTTGAAGCTACTGACTGAATGAAAGGAGCTGGCATCTCACTCTCTTTGAATCTTCTTTATCATGCTAGGATTAACAGGAAAAAGCAAAAAATTTCAGAATTGCACCTTGCAATGTGGAGATATTACTGTTTGTGCATTTACAATATTCATTGATTTTTGCCATTGAAAAACATGTTTTTCATATACCAGAAATGTTTGAAGCTACTGACTGAATGAAAGGAGCTGGCATCTCACTCTCTTTGAATCTTCTTTATCATGCTAGGATTAACAGGAAAAAGCTAAAAATTTCAGAATTGCACCGTGCAATGTGGAGATATTACTGTTTGTGTATTTACAATATTCATTGATTTTTGCCATTGAAAAACATGTTTTTCATATACCAGAAATGTTTGAAGCTACTGACTGAATGAAAGGAGCTGGCATCTCACTCTCTTTGAATCTTCTTTATCATGCTAGGATTAGCAGGAAAAAGCAAAAAATTTCAGAATTGCACCTTGCAATGTGGAGATATTACTGTTTGTGCATTTACAATATTCATTGATTTTTGCCATTGAAAAACATGTTTTTCATATACCAGAAATGTTTGAAGCTACTGACTGAATGAAAGGAGCTGGCATCTCACTCTCTTTGAATCTTCTTTATCATGCTAGGATTAACAGGAAAAAGCTAAAAATTTCAGAATTGCACCGTGCAATGTGGAGATATTACTGTTTGTGCATTTACAATATTCATTGATTTTTGCCATTGAAAAACATGTTTTTCATATACCAGAAATGTTTGAAGCTACTGACTGAATGAAAGGAGCTGGCATCTCACTCTCTTTGAATCTTCTTTATCATGCTAGGATTAGCAGGAAAAAGCAAAAAATTTCAGAATTGCACCTTGCAATGTGGAGATATTACTGTTTGTGCATTTACAATATTCATTGATTTTTGCCATTGAAAAACATGTTTTTCATATACCAGAAATGTTTGAAGCTACTGACTGAATGAAAGGAGCTGGCATCTCACTCTCTTTGAATCTTCTTTATCATGCTAGGATTAACAGGAAAAAGCAAAAAATTTCAGAATTGCACCTTGCAATGTGGAGATATTACTGTTTGTGCATTTACAATATTCATTGATTTTTGCCATTGAAAAACATGTTTTTCATATACCAGAAATGTTTGAAGCTACTGACTGAATGAAAGGAGCTGGCATCTCACTCTCTTTGAATCTTCTTTATCATGCTAGGATTAACAGGAAAAAGCTAAAAATTTCAGAATTGCACCGTGCAATGTGGAGATATTACTGTTTGTGTATTTACAATATTCATTGATTTTTGCCATTGAAAAACATGTTTTTCATATACCAGAAATGTTTGAAGCTACTGACTGAATGAAAGGAGCTGGCATCTCACTCTCTTTGAATCTTCTTTATCATGCTAGGATTAGCAGGAAAAAGCAAAAAATTTCAGAATTGCACCTTGCAATGTGGAGATATTACTGTTTGTGCATTTACAATATTCATTGATTTTTGCCATTGAAAAACATGTTTTTCATATACCAGAAATGTTTGAAGCTACTGACTGAATGAAAGGAGCTGGCATCTCACTCTCTTTGAATCTTCTTTATCATGCTAGGATTAACAGGAAAAAGCTAAAAATTTCAGAATTGCACCGTGCAATGTGGAGATATTACTGTTTGTGCATTTACAATATTCATTGATTTTTGCCATTGAAAAACATGTTTTTCATATACCAGAAATGTTTGAAGCTACTGACTGAATGAAAGGAGCTGGCATCTCACTCTCTTTGAATCTTCTTTATCATGCTAGGATTAGCAGGAAAAAGCAAAAAATTTCAGAATTGCACCTTGCAATGTGGAGATATTACTGTTTGTGCATTTACAATATTCATTGATTTTTGCCATTGAAAAACATGTTTTTCATATACCAGAAATGTTTGAAGCTACTGACTGAATGAAAGGAGCTGGCATCTCACTCTCTTTGAATCTTCTTTATCATGTTAGGATTAACAGGAAAAAGCAAAAAATTTCAGAATTGCACCTTGCAATGTGGAGATATTACTGTTTGTGCATTTACAATATTCATTGATTTTTGCCATTGAAAAACATGTTTTTCATATACCAGAAATGTTTGAAGCTACTGACTGAATGAAAGGAGCTGGCATCTCACTCTCTTTGAATCTTCTTTATCATGCTAGGATTAACAGGAAAAAGCTAAAAATTTCAGAATTGCACCGTGCAATGTGGAGATATTACTGTTTGTGCATTTACAATATTCATTGATTTTTGCCATTGAAAAACATGTTTTTCATATACCAGAAATGTTTGAAGCTACTGACTGAATGAAAGGAGCTGGCATCTCACTCTCTTTGAATCTTCTTTATCATGCTAGGATTAGCAGGAAAAAGCAAAAAATTTCAGAATTGCACCTTGCAATGTGGAGATATTACTGTTTGTGCATTTACAATATTCATTGATTTTTGCCATTGAAAAACATGTTTTTCATATACCAGAAATGTTTGAAGCTACTGACTGAATGAAAGGAGCTGGCATCTCACTCTGAATCTTCTTTATCATGCTAGGATTAACAGGAAAAAGCTAAAAATTTCAGAATTGCACCGTGCAATGTGGAGATATTACTGTTTGTCCATTTACAATATTCATTGATTTTTGCCATTGAAAAACATGTTTTTCATATACCAGAAATGTTTGAAGCTACTGACTGAATGAAAGGAGCTGGCATCTCACTCTCTTTGAATCTTCTTTATCATGCTAGGATTAGCAGGAAAAAGCAAAAAATTTCAGAATTGCACCTTGCAATGTGGAGATATTACTGTTTGTGCATTTACAATATTCATTGATTTTTGCCATTGAAAAACATGTTTTTCATATACCAGAAATGTTTGAAGCTACTGACTGAATGAAAGGAGCTGGCATCTCACTCTCTTTGAATCTTCTTTATCATGCTAGGATTAACAGGAAAAAGCAAAAAATTTCAGAATTGCACCTTGCAATGTGGAGATATTACTGTTTGTGCATTTACAATATTCATTGATTTTTGCCATTGAAAAACATGTTTTTCATATACCAGAAATGTTTGAAGCTACTGACTGAATGAAAGGAGCTGGCATCTCACTCTCTTTGAATCTTCTTTATCATGCTAGGATTAGCAGGAAAAAGCAAAAAATTTCAGAATTGCACCTTGCAATGTGGAGATATTACTGTTTGTGCATTTACAATATTCATTGATTTTTGCCATTGAAAAACATGTTTTTCATATACCAGAAATGTTTGAAGCTACTGACTGAATGAAAGGAGCTGGCATCTCACTCTCTTTGAATCTTCTTTATCATGCTAGGATTAACAGGAAAAAGCTAAAAATTTCAGAATTGCACCGTGCAATGTGGAGATATTACTGTTTGTGCATTTACAATATTCATTGATTTTTGCCATTGAAAAACATGTTTTTCATATACCAGAAATGTTTGAAGCTACTGACTGAATGAAAGGAGCTGGCATCTCACTCTCTTTGAATCTTCTTTATCATGCTAGGATTAGCAGGAAAAAGCAAAAAATTTCAGAATTGCACCTTGCAATGTGGAGATATTACTGTTTGTGCATTTACAATATTCATTGATTTTTGCCATTGAAAAACATGTTTTTCATATACCAGAAATGTTTGAAGCTACTGACTGAATGAAAGGAGCTGGCATCTCACTCTCTTTGAATCTTCTTTATCATGCTAGGATTAACAGGAAAAAGCAAAAAATTTCAGAATTGCACCTTGCAATGTGGAGATATTACTGTTTGTGCATTTACAATATTCATTGATTTTTGCCATTGAAAAACATGTTTTTCATATACCAGAAATGTTTGAAGCTACTGACTGAATGAAAGGAGCTGGCATCTCACTCTCTTTGAATCTTCTTTATCATGCTAGGATTAACAGGAAAAAGCTAAAAATTTCAGAATTGCACCGTGCAATGTGGAGATATTACTGTTTGTGCATTTACAATATTCATTGATTTTTGCCATTGAAAAACATGTTTTTCATATACCAGAAATGTTTGAAGCTACTGACTGAATGAAAGGAGCTGGCATCTCACTCTCTTTGAATCTTCTTTATCATGCTAGGATTAACAGGAAAAAGCTAAAAATTTCAGAATTGCACCGTGCAATGTGGAGATATTACTGTTTGTGCATTTACAATATTCATTGATTTTTGCCATTGAAAAACATGTTTTTCATATACCAGAAATGTTTGAAGCTACTGACTGAATGAAAGGAGCTGGCATCTCACTCTCTTTGAATCTTCTTTATCATGCTAGGATTAACAGGAAAAAGCTAAAAATTTCAGAATTGCACCGTGCAATGTGGAGATATTACTGTTTGTGCATTTACAATATTCATTGATTTTTGCCATTGAAAAACATCATGTTATTCATATACCAGAAATGATTGAAGCTACTGACTGAATGAAAGGAGCTGGCATCTCACTCTCTTTGAATCTTCTTTATCATGCTAAGAGGAGCAGGAAAAAGCAAAAAATTTCAGAATTGCACCTTGCAATGCGGAGAAATTACTGTTTGTGCATTTACAATATTCATTGATTTTTGCCATTGAAAAACGTCCAGAAATGATTGAAGCTACTGACTGAATGAAAGGAGCTGGCATCTCACTCTCTTTGAATCTTCTTTATCATGCTAAGAGGAGCAGGAAAAAGCAAAAAATTTCAGAATTGCACCTTGCAATGCGGAGAAATTACTGTTTGTGCATTTACAATATTCATTGATTTTTGCCATTGAAAAACGTCCAGAAATGATTGAAGCTACTGACTGAATGAAAGGAGCTCTCATCTCACTCTCTTTGAATCTTCTTTATCATGCTAAGAGGAGCAGGAAAAAGCAAAAAATCTCAGAATTGCACCTTGCAATGCGGAGAAATTACTGTTTGTGCATTTACAATATTCATTGATTTTTGCCATTGAAAAACATCATGTTATTCATATACCAGAAATGATTGAAGCTACTGACTGAATGAAAGGAGCTGGCATCTCACTCTCTTTGAATCTTCTTTATCATGCTAAGAGGAGCAGGAAAAAGCAAAAAATTTCAGAATTGCACCTTCAATGCGGAGAAATTACTGTTTGTGCATTTACAATATTCATTGATTTTTGCCATTGAAAAACGTCCAGAAATGATTGAAGCTACTGACTGAATGAAAGGAGCTGGCATCTCACTCTCTTTGAATCTTCTTTATCATGCTAAGAGGAGCAGGAAAAAGCAAAAAATTTCAGAATTGCACCTTGCAATGCGGAGAAATTACTGTTTGTGCATTTACAATATTCATTAATTTTTGCCATTGAAAAACATCATGTTATTCATATACCAGAAATGATTGAAGCTACTGACTGAATGAAAGGAGCTGGCATCTCACTCTCTTTGAATCTTTATCATGCTAAGAGGAGCAGGAAAAAGCAAAAAATTTCAGAATTGCACCTTGCAATGCGGAGAAATTACTGTTTGTGCATTTACAATATTCATTGATTTTTGCCATTGAAAAACATCATGTTATTCATATACCAGAAATGTTTGAAGCTACTGACTGAATGAAAGGAGCTGGCATCTCACTCTCTTTGAATCTTCTTTATCATACTAAGAGGAGCAGGAAAAAGCAAAAAATTTCAGAATTGCACCTTGCAATGCGGAGAAATTACTGTTTGTGCATTTACAATATTCATTGATTTTTGCCATTGAAAAACGTCCAGAAATGATTGAAGCTACTGACTGAATGAAAGGAGCTGGCATCTCACTCTCTTTGAATCTTCTTTATCATGCTAAGAGGAGCAGGAAAAAGCAAAAAATTTCAGAATTGCACCTTGCAATGCGGAGAAATTACTGTTTGTGCATTTACAATATTCATTGATTTTTGCCATTGAAAAACGTCCAGAAATGATTGAAGCTACTGACTGAATGAAAGGAGCTGGCATCTCACTCTCTTTGAATCTTCTTTATCATGCTAAGAGGAGCAGGAAAAAGCAAAAAATTTCAGAATTGCACCTTGCAATGCGGAGAAATTACTGTTTGTGCATTTACAATATTCATTGATTTTTGCCGCCATTGAAAAACATCATGTTATTCATATACCAGAAATGTTTGAAGCTACTGACTGAATGAAAGGAGCTGGCATCTCACTCTCTTTGAATCTTCTTTATCATGCTAAGAGGAGCAGGAAAAAGCAAAAAATTTCAGAATTGCGCCTTGCAATGCGAAGAAATTACTGTTTGTGCATTTACAATATTCATTGATTTTTGCCATTGAAAAACATCATGTTATTCATATACCAGAAATGTTTGATGCTACTGACTGAATGAAAGGAGCTGGCATCTCACTCTCTTTGAATCTTCTTTATCATGCTAAGAGGAGCAGGAAAAAGCAAAAAATTTCAGAATTGCACCTTGCAATGCGGAGAAATTACTGTTTGTGCATTTACAATATTCATTGATTTTTGCCATTGAAAAACGTCCAGAAATGATTGAAGCTACTGACTGAATGAAAGGAGCTTTCATCTCACTCTCTTTGAATCTTCTTTATCATGCTAAGAGGAGCAGGAAAAAGCAAAAAATTTCAGAATTGCACCTTGCAATGCGGAGAAATTACTGTTTGTGCATTTACAATATTCATTGATTTTTGCCATTGAAAAACATCCAGAAATGATTGAAGCTACTGACTGAATGAAAGGAGCTGGCATCTCACTCTCTTTGAATCTTCTTTATCATGCTAAGAGGAGCAGGAAAAAGCAAAAAATTTCAGAATTGCACCTTGCAATGCGGAGAAATTACTGTTTGTGCATTTACAATATTCATTGATTTTTGCCATTGAAAAACGTCCAGAAATGATTG
Source organism: Phyllobates terribilis (assembly GCF_046119375.1). Lineage (NCBI taxonomy): Eukaryota > Metazoa > Chordata > Amphibia > Anura > Dendrobatidae > Phyllobates > Phyllobates terribilis. Next base: position 61,856 of record NW_027364355.1, read on the forward strand.
AAGCTACTGACTGAATGAAAGGAGCTGGCATCTCAGTCTCTTTGAATCTTCTTTATCATGCTAAGAGGAGCAGGAAAAAGCAAAAAATTTCAGAATTGCACCTTGCAATGCGGAGAAATTACTGTTTGTGCATCTACAATATTCATTGATTTTTGCCGTTGAAAAACGTCCAGAAATGATTGAAGCTACTGACTGAATGAAAGGAGCTGGCATCTCACTCTCTTTGAGTCTTCTTTACCATGCTAAGAGGAGCAGGAAAAAGCAAAAAATTTCAGAATTGCACCTTGCAATGCGGAGAAATTACTGTTTGTGCATTTACAATATTCATTGATTTTTGCCATTGAAAAACGTCCAGAAATGATTGAAGCTACTGACTGAATGAAAGGAGCTGGCATCTCACTCTCTTTGAATCTTCTTTATCATGCTAAGAGGAGCAGGAAAAAGCAAAAAATTTCAGAATTGCACCTTGCAATGCGGAGAAATTACTGTTTGTGCATTTACAATATTCATTGATTTTTGCCATTGAAAAACATCATGTTATTCATATACCAGAAATGTTTGAAGCTACTGACTGAATGAAAGGAGCTGGCATCTCACTCTCTTTGAATCTTCTTTATCATGCTAAGAGGAGCAGGAAAAAGCAAAAAATTTCAGAATTGCACCTTCAATGCGGAGAAATTACTGTTTGTGCATTTACAATATTCATTGATTTTTGCCATTGAAAAACGTCCAGAAATGATTGAAGCTACTGACTGAATGAAAGGAGCTGGCATCTCACTCTCTTTGAATCTTCTTTATCATGCTAAGAGGAGCAGGAAAAAGCAAAAAATTTCAGAATTGCACCTTGCAATGCGGAGAAATTACTGTTTGTGCATTTACAATATTCATTAATTTTTGCCATTGAAAAACATCATGTTATTCATATACCAGAAATGATTGAAGCTACTGACTGAATGAAAGGAGCTGGCATCTCACTCTCTTTGAATCTTCTTTATCATGCTAAGAGGAGCAGGAAAAAGCAAAAAATTTCAGAATTGCACCGTGCAATTTGGAGATATTACTGTTTGTGCATTTACAATATTCATTGATTTTTGCCATTGAAAAACATGTTTTTCATATACCAGAAATGTTTGAAGCTACTGACTGAATGAAAGGAGCTGGCATCTCACTCTCTTTGAATCTTCTTTATCATGCTAGGATTAGCAGGAAAAAGCAAAAAATTTCAGAATTGCACCTTGCAATGTGGAGATATTACTGTTTGTGCATTTACAATATTCATTGATTTTTGCCATTGAAAAACATGTTTTTCATATACCAGAAATGTTTAAAGCTACTGACTGAATGAAAGGAGCTGGCATCTCACTCTCTTTGAATCTTCTTTATCATGCTAGGATTAACAGGAAAAAGCTAAAAATTTCAGAATTGCACCGTGCAATGTGGAGATATTACTGTTTGTGCATTTACAATATTCATTGATTTTTGCCATTGAAAAACATGTTTTTCATATACCAGAAATGTTTGAAGCTACTGACTGAATGAAAGAAGCTGGCATCTCACTCTCTTTGAATCTTCTTTATCATGCTAGGATTAACAGGAAAAAGCTAAAAATTTCAGAATTGCACCGTGCAATGTGGAGATATTACTGTTTGTGCATTTACAATATTCATTGATTTTTGCCATTGAAAAACATCATGTTATTCATATACCAGAAATGATTGAAGCTACTGACTGAATGAAAGGAGCTGGCATCTCACTCTCTTTGAATCTTCTTTATCATGCTAAGAGGAGCAGGAAAAAGCAAACAATTTCAGAATTGCACCTTGCAATGCGGAGAAATTACTGTTTGTGCATTTACAATATTCATTGATTTTTGCCATTGAAAAACGTCCAGAAATGATTGAAGCTACTGACTGAATGAAAGGAGCTGGCATCTCACTCTCTTTGAATCTTCTTTATCATGCTAAGAGGAGCAGGAAAAAGCAAAAAATTTCAGAATTGCACCTTGCAATGCGGAGAAATTACTGTTTGTGCATTTACAATATTCATTGATTTTTGCCATTGAAAAACATCATGTTATTCATATACCAGAAATGTTTGAAGCTACTGACTGAATGAAAGGAGCTGGCATCTCACTCTCTTTGAATCTTCTTTATCATAATAAGAGGAGCAGGAAAAAGCAAAAAATTTCAGAATTGCACCTTGCAATGCGGAGAAATTACTGTTTGTGCATTTACAATATTCATTGATTTTTGCCATTGAAAAACGTCCAGAAATGATTGAAGCTACTGACTGAATGAAAGGAGCTGGCATCTCACTCTCTTTGAATCTTCTTTATCATGCTAAGAGGAGCAGGAAAAAGCAAAAAATTTCAGAATTGCACCTTGCAATGCGGAGAAATTACTGTTTGTGCATTTACAATATTCATTGATTTTTGCCATTGAAAAACGTCCAGAAATGATTGAAGCTACTGACTGAATGAAAGGAGCTGGCATCTCACTCTCTTTGAATCTTCTTTATCATGCTAAGAGGAGCAGGAAAAAGCAAAAAATTTCAGAATTGCACCTTGCAATGCGGAGAAATTACTGTTTGTGCATTTACAATATTCATTGATTTTTGCCGCCATTGAAAAACATCATGTTATTCATATACCAGAAATGTTTGAAGCTACTGACTGAATGAAAGGAGCTGGCATCTCACTCTCTTTGAATCTTCTTTATCATGCTAAGAGGAGCAGGAAAAAGCAAAAAATTTCAGAATTGCACCTTGCAATGCGAAGAAATTACTGTTTGTGCATTCACAATATTCATTGATTTTTGCCATTGAAAAACATCATGTTATTCATATACCAGAAATGTTTGATGCTACTGACTGAATGAAAGGAGCTGGCATCTCACTCTCTTTGAATCTTCTTTATCATGCTAAGAGGAGCAGGAAAAAGCAAAAAATTTCAGAATTGCACCTTGCAATGCGGAGAAATTACTGTTTGTGCATTTACAATATTCATTGATTTTTGCCATTGAAAAACGTCCAGAAATGATTGAAGCTACTGACTGAATGAAAGGAGCTGGCATCTCACTCTCTTTGAATCTTCTTTATCATGCTAAGAGGAGCAGGAAAAAGCAAAAAATTTCAGAATTGCACCTTGCAATGCGGAGAAATTACTGTTTGTGCATTTACAATATTCATTGATTTTTGCCATTGAAAAACATCCAGAAATGATTGAAGCTACTGACTGAATGAAAGGAGCTGGCATCTCACTCTCTTTGAATCTTCTTTATCATGCTAAGAGGAGCAGGAAAAAGCAAAAAATTTCAGAATTGCACCTTGCAATGCGGAGAAATTACTGTTTGTGCATTTACAATATTCATTGATTTTTGCCATTGAAAAACGTCCAGAAATGATTGAAGCTACTGACTGAATGAAAGGAGCTGGCATCTCAGTCTCTTTGAATCTTCTTTATCATGCTAAGAGGAGCAGGAAAAAGCAAAAAATTTCAGAATTGCACCTTGCAATGCGGAGAAATTACTGTTTGTGCATCTACAATATTCATTGATTTTTGCCGTTGAAAAACGTCCAGAAATGATTGAAGCTACTGACTGAATGAAAGGAGCTGGCATCTCACTCTCTTTGAGTCTTCTTTACCATGCTAAGAGGAGCAGGAAAAAGCAAAAAATTTCAGAATTGCACCTTGCAATGCGGAGAAATTACTGTTTGTGCATTTACAATATTCATTGATTTTTGCCATTGAAAAACGTCCAGAAATGATTGAAGCTACTGACTGAATGAAAGGAGCTGGCATCTCACTCTCTTTGAATCTTCTTTATCATGCTAAGAGGAGCAGGAAAAAGCAAAAAATTTCAGAATTGCACCTTGCAATGCGGAGAAATTACTGTTTGTGCATTTACAATATTCATTGATTTTTGCCATTGAAAAACATCATGTTATTCATATACCAGAAATGTTTGAAGCTACTGACTGAATGAAAGGAGCTGGCATCTCACTCTCTTTGAATCTTCTTTATCATGCTAAGAGGAGCAGGAAAAAGCAAAAAATTTCAGAATTGCACCTTCAATGCGGAGAAATTACTGTTTGTGCATTTACAATATTCATTGATTTTTGCCATTGAAAAACGTCCAGAAATGATTGAAGCTACTGACTGAATGAAAGGAGCTGGCATCTCACTCTCTTTGAATCTTCTTTATCATGCTAAGAGGAGCAGGAAAAAGCAAAAAATTTCAGAATTGCACCTTGCAATGCGGAGAAATTACTGTTTGTGCATTTACAATATTCATTAATTTTTGCCATTGAAAAACATCATGTTATTCATATACCAGAAATGATTGAAGCTACTGACTGAATGAAAGGAGCTGGCATCTCACTCTCTTTGAATCTTCTTTATCATGCTAAGAGGAGCAGGAAAAAGCAAAAAATTTCAGAATTGCACCTTGGAATGCGGAGAAATTACTGTTTGTGCATTTACAATATTCATTGATTTTTGCCATTGAAAAACATCATGTTATTCATATACCAGAAATGTTTGAAGCTACTGACTGAATGAAAGGAGCTGGCATCTCACTCTCTTTGAATCTTCTTTATCATACTAAGAGGAGCAGGAAAAAGCAAAAAATTTCAGAATTGCACCTTGCAATGCGGAGAAATTACTGTTTGTGCATTTACAATATTCATTGATTTTTGCCATTGAAAAACGTCCAGAAATGATTGAAGCTACTGACTGAATGAAAGGAGCTGGCATCTCACTCTCTTTGAATCTTCTTTATCATGCTAAGAGGAGCAGGAAAAAGCAAAAAATTTCAGAATTGCACCTTGCAATGCGGAGAAATTACTGTTTGTGCATTTACAATATTCATTGATTTTTGCCATTGAAAAACGTCCAGAAATGATTGAAGCTACTGACTGAATGAAAGGAGCTGGCATCTCACTCTCTTTGAATCTTCTTTATCATGCTAAGAGGAGCAGGAAAAAGCAAAAAATTTCAGAATTGCACCTTGCAATGCGGAGAAATTACTGTTTGTGCATTTACAATATTCATTGATTTTTGCCATTGAAAAACATCATGTTATTCATATACCAGAAATGTTTGAAGCTACTGACTGAATGAAAGGAGCTGGCATCTCACTCTCTTTGAATCTTCTTTATCATGCTAAGAGGAGCAGGAAAAAGCAAAAAATTTCAGAATTGCACCTTGCAATGCGAAGAAATTACTGTTTGTGCATTTACAATATTCATTGATTTTTGCCATTGAAAAACATCATGTTATTCATATACCAGAAATGTTTGAAGCTACTGACTGAATGAAAGGAGCTGGCATCTCACTCTCTTTGAATCTTCTTTATCATGCTAAGAGGAGCAGGAAGAAGCAAAAAATTTCAGAATTGCACCTTGCAATGCGGAGAAATTACTGTTTGTGCATTTACAATATTCATTGATTTTTGCCATTGAAAAACGTCCAGAAATGATTGAAGCTACTGACTGAATGAAAGGAGCTGGCATCTCACTCTCTTTGAATCTTCTTTATCATGCTAAGAGGAGCAGGAAAAAGCAAAAAATTTCAGAATTGCACCTTGCAATGCGGAGAAATTACTGTTTGTGCATTTACAATATTCATTGATTTTTGCCATTGAAAAACATCATGTTATTCATATACCAGAAATGATTGAAGCTACTGACTGAATGAAAGGAGCTGGCATCTCACTCTCTTTGAATCTTCTTTATCATGCTAAGAGGAGCAGGAAAAAGCAAAAAATTTCAGAATTGCACCTTGCAATGCGGAGAAATTACTGTTTGTGCATTTACAATATTCATTGATTTTTGCCATTGAAAAACGTCCAGAAATGATTGAAGCTACTGACTGAATGAAAGGAGCTGGCATCTCACTCTCTTTGAATCTTCTTTATCATGCTAAGAGGAGCAGGAAAAAGCAAAAAATTTCAGAATTGCACCTTGCAATGCGGAGAAATTACTGTTTGTGCATTTACAATATTCATTGATTTTTGCCATTGAAAAACGTCCAGAAATGATTGAAGCTACTGACTGAATGAAAGGAGCTGGCATCTCAGTCTCTTTGAATCTTCTTTATCATGCTAAGAGGAGCAGGAAAAAGCAAAAAATTTCAGAATTGCACCTTGCAATGCGGAGAAATTACTGTTTGTGCATCTACAATATTCATTGATTTTTGCCATTGAAAAACATCATGTTATTCATATACCAGAAATGTTTGAAGCTACTGACTGAATGAAAGGAGCTGGCATCTCACTCTATTTGAATCTTCTTTATCATGCTAAGAGGAGCAGGAAAAAGCAAAAAATTTCAGAATTGCACCTTGCAATGCGGAGAAATTACTGTTTGTGCATTTACAATATTCATTGATTTTTGCCATTGAAAAATGTCCAGAAATGATTGAAGCTACTGACTGAAAGGAGCTGGCATCTCACTCTCTTTGAATCTTCTTTATCATGCTAAGAGGAGCAGGAAAAAGCAAAAAATTTCAGAATTGCACCTTGCAATGCGGAGAAATTACTGTTTGTGCATTTACAATATTCATTGATTTTTGTCATTGAAAAACGTCCAGAAATGATTGAAGCTACTGACTGAATGAAAGGAGCTGGCATCTCACTCTCTTTGAATCTTCTTTATCATGCTAAGAGGAGCAGGAAAAAGCAAAAAAATTCAGAATTGCACCTTGCAATGCGGAGAAATTACTGTTTGTGCATTTACAATATTCATTGATTTTTGCCATTGAAAAACATCATGTTATTCATATACCAGAAATGATTGAAGCTACTGACTGAATGAAAGGAGCTGGCATCTCACGCTCTTTGAATCTTCTTTTTCATGCTAAGAGGAGCAGGAAAAAGCAAAACATTTCAGAATTGCACCTTGCAATGCGGAGAAATTACTGTTTGTGCATTTACAATATTCATTGATTTTTGCCATTGAAAAACGTCCAGAAATGATTGAAGCTACTGACTGAATGAAAGGAGCTGGCATCTCACTCTCTTTGAATCTTCTTTATCATGCTAAGAGGAGCAGGAAAAAGCAAAAAATTTCAGAATTGCACCTTGCAATGCGGAGAAATTACTGCTTGTGCATTTACAATATTCATTGATTTTTGCCATTGAAAAACGTCCAGAAATGATTGAAGCTACTGACTGAATGAAAGGAGCTGGCATCTCACTCTCTTTGAGTCTTCTTTATCATGCTAAGAGGAGCAGGAAAAAGCAAAAAATTTCAGAATTGCACCTTGCAATGCGGAGAAATTACTGTTTGTGCATTTACAATATTCATTGATTTTTGCCATTGAAAAACGTCCAGAAATGATTAAAGCTACTGACTGAATGAAAGGAGCTGGCATCTCACTCTCTTTGAATCTTCTTTATCATGCTAAGAGGAGCAGGAAAAAGCAAAAAATTTCAGAATTGCACCTTGCAATGCGGAGAAATTACTGTTTGTGCATTTACAATATTCATTGATTTTTGCTATTGAAAAACGTCCAGAAATGATTGAAGCTACTGACTGAATGAAAGGAGCTGGCATCTCACTCTCTTTGAATCTTCTTTATCATGCTAAGAGGAGCAGGAAAAAGCAAAAAATTTCAGAATTGCACCTTGCAATGCGGAGAAATTACTGTTTGTGCATTTACAATATTCATTGATTTTTGCCGTTGAAAAACGTCCAGAAATGATTGAAGCTACTGACTGAGTGAAAGGAGCTGGCATCTCATTCTCTTTGAATCTTCTTTATCATGCTAAGAGGAGCAGGAAAAAGCAAAAAATTTCAGAATTGCACCTTGCAATGCGGAGAAATTACTGTTTGTGCATTTACAATATTCATTGATTTTTGCCATTGAAAAACGTCCAGAAATGATTGAAGCTACTGACTGAATGAAAGGAGCTGGCATCTCACTCTCTTTGAATCTTCTTTATCATGCTAAGAGGAGCAGGAAAAAGCAAAAAATTTCAGAATTGCACCTTGCAATGCGGAGAAATTACTGTTTGTGCATTTACAATATTCATTGATTTTTGCCATTGAAAAACATCATGTTATTCATATTCCAGAAATGTTTGAAGCTACTGACTGAATGAAAGGAGCTGGCATCTCACTCTCTTTGAATCTTCTTTATCATGCTAAGAGGAGCAGGAAAAAGCAAAAAATTTCAGAATTGCACCTTGCAATGCGGAGAAATTACTGTTTGTGCATTTACAATATTCATTGATTTTTGCCATTGAAAAACGTCCAGAAATGATTGAAGCTACTGACTGAAATAAAGGAGCTGGCATCTCACTCTCTTTGAATCTTCTTTATCATGCTAAGAGGAGCAGGAAAAAGCAAAAAATTTCAGAATTGCACCTTGCAATGCGGAGAAATTACTGTTTGTGCATTTACAATATTCATTGATTTTTGCTATTGAAAAACGTCCAGAAATGATTGAAGCTACTGACTGAATGAAAGGAGCTGGCATCTCACTCTCTTTGAATCTTCTTTATCATGCTAAGAGGAGCAGGAAAAAGCAAAAAATTTCAGAATTGCACCTTGCAATGCGGAGAAATTACTGTTTGTGCATTTACAATATTCATTGATTTTTGCCGTTGAAAAACGTCCAGAAATGATTGAAGCTACTGACTGAATGAAAGGAGCTGGCATCTCATTCTCTTTGAATCTTCTTTATCATGCTAAGAGGAGCAGGAAAAAGCAAAAAATTTCAGAATTGCACCTTGCAATGCGGAGAAATTACTGTTTGTGCATTTACAATATTCATTGATTTTTGACATTGAAAAACGTCCAGAAATGATTGAAGCTACTGACTGAATGAAAGGAGCTGGCATCTCACTCTCTTTGAATCTTCTTTATCATGCTAAGAGGAGCAGGAAAAAGCAAAAAATTTCAGAATTGCACCTTGCAATGCGGAGAAATTACTGTTTGTGCATTTACAATATTCATTGATTTTTGCCATTGAAAAACATCATGTTATTCATATTCCAGAAATGTTTGAAGCTACTGACTGAATGAAAGGAGCTGGCATCTCACTCTCTTTGAATCTTCTTTATCATGCTAAGAGGAGCAGGAAAAAGCAAAAAATTTCAGAATTGCACCTTGCAATGCGGAGAAATTACTGTTTGTGCATTTACAATATTCATTGATTTTTGCCATTGAAAAACGTCCAGAAATGATTGAAGCTACTGACTGAATGAAAGGAGCTGGCATCTCACTGTCTTTGAATCTTCTTTATCATGCTAAGAGGAGCAGGAAAAAGCAAAAAATTTCAGAATTGCACCTTGCAATGCGGAGAAATTACTGTTTGTGCATTTACAATATTCATTGATTTTTGCCATTGAAAAACATCATGTTATTCATATACCAGAAATGATTGAAGCTACTGACTGAATGAAAGGAGCTGGCATCTCACTCTCTTTGAATCTTCTTTATCATGCTAAGAGGAGCAGGAAAAAGCAAAAAATTTCAGAATTGCACCTTGCAATGCGGAGAAATTACTGTTTGTGCATTTACAATATTCATTGATTTTTGCCATTGAAAAACGTCCAGAAATGATTGAAGCTACTGACTGAATGAAAGGAGCTGGCATCTCACTCTCTTTGAATCTTCTTTATCATGCTAAGAGGAGCAGGAAAAAGCAAAAAATTTCAGAATTGCACCTTGCAATGCGGAGAAATTACTGTTTGTGCATTTACAATATTCATTGATTTTTGCCATTGAAAAACATCATGTTATTCATATACCAGAAATGATTGAAGCTACTGACTGAATGAAAGGAGCTGGCATCTCACTCTCTTTGAATCTTCTTTATCATGCTAAGAGGAGCAGAAAAAAGCAAAAAATTTCAGAATTGCACCTTGCAATGCGGAGAAATTACTGTTTGTGCATTTACAATATTCATTGATTTTTGCCATTGAAAAACGTCCAGAAATGATTGAAGCTACTGACTGAATGAAAGGAGCTGGCATCTCACTCTCTTTGAATCTTCTTTATCATGCTAAGAGGAGCAGGAAAAAGCAAAAAATTTCAGAATTGCACCTTGCAATGCGGAGAAATTACTGTTTGTGCATTTACAATATTCATTGATTTTTGCCATTGAAAAACATCCAGAAATGATTGAAGCTACTGACTGAATGAAAGGAGCTGGCATCTCACTCTCTTTGAATCTTCTTTATCATGCTAAGAGGAGCAGGAAAAAGCAAAAAATTTCAGAATTGCACCTTGCAATGCGGAGAAATTACTGTTTGTGCATTTACAATATTCATTTATTTTTGCCATTGAAAAACATCATGTTATTCATATACCAGAAATGATTGAAGCTACTGACTGAATGAAAGGAGCTGGCATCTCACTCTCTTTGAATCTTCTTTATCATGCTAAGAGGAGCAGGAAAAAGCAAAAAATTTCAGAATTGCACCTTGCAATGCGGAGAAATTACTGTTTGTGCATTTACAATATTCATTGATTTTTGCCATTGAAAAACGTCCAGAAATGATTGAAGCTACTGACTGAATGAAAGGAGCTGGCATCTCACTCTCTTTGAATCTTCTTTATCATGCTAAGAGGAGCAGGAAAAAGCAAAAAATTTCAGAATTGCACCTTGCAATGCGGAGAAATTACTGTTTGTGCATTTACAATATTCATTGATTTTTGCCATTGAAAAACATCATGTTATTCATATACCAGAAATGTTTGAAGCTACTGACTGAATGAAAGGAGCTGGCATCTCACTCTCTTTGAATCTTCTTTATCATGCTAAGAGGAGCAGGAAAAAGCAAAAAATTTCAGAATTGCACCTTGCAATGCGGAGAAATTACTGTTTGTGCATTTACAATATTCATTGATTTTTGCCATTGAAAAACGTCCAGAAATGATTGAAGCTACTGACTGAATGAAAGGAGCTGGCATCTCACTCTCTTTGAATCTTCTTTATCATGCTAAGAGGAGCAGGAAAAGGCAAAAAAATTCAGAATTGCACCTTGCAATGCGGAGAAATTACTGTTTGTGCATTTACAATATTCATTGATTTTTGCCATTGAAAAACATCATGTTATTCATATACCAGAAATGATTGAAGCTACTGACTGAATGAAAGGAGCTGGCATCTCACTCTCTTTGAATCTTCTTTATCATGCTAAGAGGAGCAGGAAAAAGCAAAAAATTTCAGAATTGCACCTTGCAATGCGGAGAAATTACTGTTTGTGCATTTACAATATTCATTGATTTTTGCCATTGAAAAACATCATGTTATTCATATACCAGAAATGATTGAAGCTACTGACTGAATGAAAGGAGCTGGCATCTCACTCTCTTTGAATCTTCTTTATCATGCTAAGAGGAGCAGGAAAAAGCAAAAAATTTCAGAATTGCACCTTGCAATGCGGAGAAATTACTGTTTGTGCATTTACAATATTCATTGATTTTTGCCATTGAAAAACGTCCAGAAATGATTGAAGCTACTGACTGAATGAAAGGAGCTGGCATCTCACTCTCTTTGAATCTTCTTTATCATGCTAAGAGGAGCAGGAAAAAGCAAAAAAATTCAGAATTGCACCTTGCAATGCGGAGAAATTACTGTTTGTGCATTTACAATATTCATTGATTTTTGCCATTGAAAAACATCATGTTATTCATATACCAGAAATGATTGAAGCTACTGACTGAATGAAAGGAGCTGGCATCTCACTCTCTTTGAATCTTCTTTTTCATGCTAAGAGGAGCAGGAAAAAGTAAAAAATTTCAGAATTGCACCTTGCAATGCGGAGAAATTACTGTTTGTGCATTTACAATATTCATTGATTTTTGCCATTGAAAAACGTCCAGAAATGATTGAAGCTACTGACTGAATGAAAGGAGCTGGCATCTCAGTCTCTTTGAATCTTCTTTATCATGCTAAGAGGAGCAGGAAAAAGCAAAAAATTTCAGAATTGCACCTTGCAATGCGGAGAAATTACTGCTTGTGCATTTACAATATTCATTGATTTTTGCCATTGAAAAACGTCCAGAAATGATTGAAGCTACTAACTGAATGAAAGGAGCTGGCATCTCACTCTCTTTGAATCTTCTTTATCATGCTAAGAGGAGCAGGAAAAAGCAAAAAATTTCAGAATTGCACCTTGCAATGCGGAGAAATTACTGTTTGTGCATTTACAATATTCATTGATTTTTGCCATTGAAAAATGTCCAGAAATGATTGAAGCTACTGAGTGAATGAAAGGAGCTGGCATCTCACTCTCTTTGAATCTTCTTTATCATGCTAAGAGGAGCAGGAAAAAGCAAAAAATTTCAGAATTGCACCTTGCAATGCGGAGAAATTACTGTTTGTGCATTTACAATATTCATTGATTTTTGCCGTTGAAAAACGTCCAGAAATGATTGAAGCTACTGACTGAATGAAAGGAGCTGGCATCTCACTCTCTTTGAATCTTCTTTATCATGCTAAGAGGAGCAGGAAAAAGCAAAAAATTTCAGAATTGCACCTTGCAATGCGGAGAAATTACTGTTTGTGCATTTACAATATTCATTGATTTTTGCCATTGAAAAACATCCAGAAATGATTGAAGCTACTGACTGAATGAAAGGAGCTGGCATCTCACTCTCTTTGAATCTTCTTTATCATGCTAAGAGGAGCAGGAAAAAGCAAAAAATTTCAGAATTGCACCTTGCAATGCGGAGAATTTACTGTTTGTGCATTTACAATATTCATTGATTTTTGTCATTGTTAAACATCATGTTATTCATATATCAGAAATGATTGAAGCTACTGACTGAATGAAAGGAGCTGGCATCTCACTCTCTTTGAATCTTCTTTATCATGCTAAGAGGAGCAGGAAAAAGCAAAAAATTTCAGAATTGCACCTTGCAATGCGGAGAAATTACTGTTTGTGCATTTACAATATTCATTGATTTTTGCCATTGAAAAACGTCCAGAAATGTTTGAAGCTACTGACTGAATGAAAGGAGCTGGCATCTCACTCTCTTTGAATCTTCTTTATCATGCTAAGAGGAGCAGGAAAAAGCAAAAAATTTCAGAATTGCACCTTGCAATGCGGAGAAATTACTGTTTGTGCATTTACAATATTCATTGATTTTTGCCATTGAAAAACATCATGTTATTCATATACCAGAAATGATTGAAGCTACTGACTGAATGAAAGGAGCTGGCATCTCACTCTCTTTGAATCTTCTTTATCATGCTAAGAGGAGCAGGAAAAAGCAAAAAATTTCAGAATTGCACCTTGCAATGCGGAGAAATTACTGTTTGTGCATTTACAATATTCATTGATTTTTGCCATTGAAAAACGTCCAGAAATGATTGAAGCTACTGACTGAATGAAAGGAGCTGGCATCTCACTCTCTTTGAATCTTCTTTATCATGCTAAGAGGAGCAGGAAAAAGCAAAAAATTTCAGAATTGCACCTTGCAATGCGGAGAAATTACTGTTTGTGCATTTACAATATTCATTGATTTTTGCCATTGAAAAACATCATGTTATTCATATACCAGAAATGATTGAAGCTACTGACTGAATGAAAGGAGCTGGCATCTCACTCTCTTTGAATCTTCTTTTTCATGCTAAGAGGAGCAGGAAAAAGTAAAAAATTTCAGAATTGCACCTTGCAATGCGGAGAAATTACTGTTTGTGCATTTACAATATTCATTGATTTTTGCCATTGAAAAACGTCCAGAAATGATTGAAGCTACTGACTGAATGAAAGGAGCTGGCATCTCAGTCTCTTTGAATCTTCTTTATCATGCTAAGAGGAGCAGGAAAAAGCAAAAAATTTCAGAATTGCACCTTGCAATGCGGAGAAATTACTGTTTGTGCATTTACAATATTCATTGATTTTTGCCATTGAAAAACGTCCAGAAATGATTGAAGCTACTGACTGAATGAAAGGAGCTGGCATCTCAGTCTCTTTGAATCTTCTTTATCATGCTAAGAGGAGCAGGAAAAAGCAAAAAATTTCAGAATTGCACCTTGCAATGCGGAGAAATTACTGTTTGTGCATTTACAATATTCATTGATTTTTGCCATTGAAAAACGTCCAGAAATGATTGAAGCTACTGACTGAATGAAAGGAGCTGGCATCTCACTCTCTTTGAAACTTCTTTATCATGCTAAGAGGAGCAGGAAAAGGCAAAAAATTTCAGAATTGCACCTTGCAATGCGGAGAAATTACTGTTTGTGCATTTACAATATTCATTGATTTTTGCCATTGAAAAACATCATGTTATTCATATACCAGAAATGATTGAAGCTACTGACTGAATGAAAGGAGCTGGCATCTCACTCTCTTTGAATCTTCTTTATCATGCTAAGAGGAGCAGGAAAAAGCAAAAAATTTCAGAATTGCACCTTGCAATGCGGAGAAATTACTGTTTGTGCATTTACAATATTCATTGATTTTTGCCATTGAAAAACATCATGTTATTCATATACCAGAAATGATTGAAGCTACTGACTGAATGAAAGGAGCTGGCATCTCACTCTCTTTGAATCTTCTTTATCATGCTAAGAGGAGCAGGAAAAAGCAAAAAATTTCAGAATTGCACCTTGCAATGCGGAGAAATTACTGTTTGTGCATTTACAATATTCATTGATTTTTGCCATTGAAAAACGTCCAGAAATGATTGAAGCTACTGACTGAATGAAAGGAGCTGGCATCTCACTCTCTTTGAATCTTCTTTATCATGCTAAGAGGAGCAGGAAAAAGCAAAAAAATTCAGAATTGCACCTTGCAATGCGGAGAAATTACTGTTTGTGCATTTACAATATTCATTGATTTTTGCCATTGAAAAACATCATGTTATTCATATACCAGAAATGATTGAAGCTACTGACTGAATGAAAGGAGCTGGCATCTCACTCTCTTTGAATCTTCTTTTTCATGCTAAGAGGAGCAGGAAAAAGTAAAAAATTTCAGAATTGCACCTTGCAATGCGGAGAAATTACTGTTTGTGCATTTACAATATTCATTGATTTTTGCCATTGAAAAACGTTCCAGAAATGATTGAAGCTACTGACTGAATGAAAGGAGCTGGCATCTCCGTCTCTTTGAATCTTCTTTATCATGCTAAGAGGAGCAGGAAAAAGCAAAAAATTTCAGAATTGCACCTTGCAATGCGGAGAAATTACTGCTTGTGCATTTACAATATTCATTGATTTTTGCCATTGAAAAACGTCCAGAAATGATTGAAGCTACTGACTGAATGAAAGGAGCTGGCATCTCACTCTCTTTGAATCTTCTTTATCATGCTAAGAGGAGCAGGAAAAAGCAAAAAATTTCAGAATTGCACCTTGCAATGCGGAGAAATTACTGTTTGTGCATTTACAATATTCATTGATTTTTGCCATTGAAAAACATCATGTTATTCATATACCAGAAATGATTGAAGCTACTGACTGAATGAAAGGAGCTGGCATCTCACTCTCTTTGAATCTTCTTTATCATGCTAAGAGGAGCAGGAAAAAGCAAAAAATTTCAGAATTGCACCTTGCAATGCGGAGAAATTACTGTTTGTGCATTTACAATATTCATTGATTTTTGCCATTGAAAAACATCATGTTATTCATATACCAGAAATGATTGAAGCTACTGACTGAATGAAAGGAGCTGGCATCTCACTCTCTTTGAATCTTCTTTTTCATGCTAAGAGGAGCAGGAAAAAGTAAAAAATTTCAGAATTGCACCTTGCAATGCGGAGAAATTACTGTTTGTGCATTTACAATATTCATTGATTTTTGCCATTGAAAAACGTCCAGAAATGATTGAAGCTACTGACTGAATGAAAGGAGCTGGCATCTCAGTCTCTTTGAATCTTCTTTATCATGCTAAGAGGAGCAGGAAAAAGCAAAAAATTTCAGAATTGCACCTTGCAATGCGGAGAAATTACTGCTTGTGCATTTACAATATTCATTGATTTTTGCCATTGAAAAACGTCCAGAAATGATTGAAGCTACTGACTGAATGAAAGGAGCTGGCATCTCACTCTCTTTGAATCTTCTTTATCATGCTAAGAGGAGCAGGAAAAAGCAAAAAATTTCAGAATTGCACCTTGCAATACGGAGAAATTACTGTTTGTGCATTTACAATATTCATTGATTTTTGCCATTGAAAAACGTCCAGAAATGATTGAAGCTACTGACTGAATGAAAGGAGCTGGCATCTCACTCTGTTTGAATCTTCTTTATCATGCTAAGAGGAGCAGGAAAAAGCAAAAAATTTCAGAATTGCACCTTGCAATGCGGAGAAATTACTGTTTGTGCATTTACAATATTCATTGATTTTTGCCATTGAAAAACGTCCAGAAATGATTGAAGCTACTGACTGAATGAAAGGAGCTGGCATCTCACTCTCTTTGAATCTTCTTTATCATGCTAAGAGGAGCAGGAAAAAGCAAAAAATTTCAGAATTGCACCTTGCAATGCGGAGAAATTACTGTTTGTGCATTTACAATATTCATTGATTTTTGCCGTTGAAAAACGTCCAGAAATGATTGAAGCTACTGACTGAATGAAAGGAGCTGGCATCTCACTCTCTTTGAATCTTCTTTATCATGCTAAGAGGAGCAGGAAAAAGCAAAAAATTTCAGAATTGCACCTTGCAATGCGGAGAAATTACTGTTTGTGCATTTACAATATTCATTGATTTTTGCCATTGAAAAACATCCAGAAATGATTGAAGCTACTGACTGAATGAAAGGAGCTGGCATCTCACTCTCTTTGAATCTTCTTTATCATGCTAAGAGGAGCAGGAAAAAGCAAAAAATTTCAGAATTGCACCTTGCAATGCGGAGAAATTACTGTTTGTGCATTTACAATATTCATTGATTTTTGCCATTGTTAAACATCATGTTATTCATATACCAGAAATGATTGAAGCTACTGACTGAATGAAAGGAGCTGGCATCTCACTCTCTTTGAATCTTCTTTATCATGCTAAGAGGAGCAGGAAAAAGCAAAAAATTTCAGAATTGCACCTTGCAATGCGGAGAAATTACTGTTTGTGCATTTACAATATTCATTGATTTTTGCCATTGAAAAACATCATGTTATTCATATACCAGAAATGATTGAAGCTACTGACTGAATGAAAGGAGCTGGCATCTCACTCTCTTTGAATCTTCTTTTTCATGCTAAGAGGAGCAGGAAAAAGTAAAAAATTTCAGAATTGCACCTTGCAATGCGGAGAAATTACTGTTTGTGCATTTACAATATTCATTGATTTTTGCCATTGAAAAACGTCCAGAAATGATTGAAGCTACTGACTGAATGAAAGGAGCTGGCATCTCAGTCTCTTTGAATCTTCTTTATCATGCTAAGAGGAGCAGGAAAAAGCAAAAAATTTCAGAATTGCACCTTGCAATGCGGAGAAATTACTGCTTGTGCATTTACAATATTCATTGATTTTTGCCATTGAAAAACGTCCAGAAATGATTGAAGCTACTGACTGAATGAAAGGAGCTGGCATCTCACTCTCTTTGAATCTTCTTTATCATGCTAAGAGGAGCAGGAAAAAGCAAAAAATTTCAGAATTGCACCTTGCAATACGGAGAAATTACTGTTTGTGCATTTACAATATTCATTGATTTTTGCCATTGAAAAACGTCCAGAAATGATTGAAGCTACTGACTGAATGAAAGGAGCTGGCATCTCACTCTGTTTGAATCTTCTTTATCATGCTAAGAGGAGCAGGAAAAAGCAAAAAATTTCAGAATTGCACCTTGCAATGCGGAGAAATTACTGTTTGTGCATTTACAATATTCATTGATTTTTGCCATTGAAAAACGTCCAGAAATGATTGAAGCTACTGACTGAATGAAAGGAGCTGGCATCTCACTCTCTTTGAATCTTCTTTATCATGCTAAGAGGAGCAGGAAAAAGCAAAAAATTTCAGAATTGCACCTTGCAATGCGGAGAAATTACTGTTTGTGCATTTACAATATTCATTGATTTTTGCCGTTGAAAAACGTCCAGAAATGATTGAAGCTACTGACTGAATGAAAGGAGCTGGCATCTCACTCTCTTTGAATCTTCTTTATCATGCTAAGAGGAGCAGGAAAAAGCAAAAAATTTCAGAATTGCACCTTGCAATGCGGAGAAATTACTGTTTGTGCATTTACAATATTCATTGATTTTTGCCATTGAAAAACATCCAGAAATGATAGAAGCTACTGACTGAATGAAAGGAGCTGGCATCTCACTCTCTTTGAATCTTCTTTATCATGCTAAGAGGAGCAGGAAAAAGCAAAAAATTTCAGAATTGCACCTTGCAATGCGGAGAAATTACTGTTTGTGCATTTACAATATTCATTGATTTTTGCCATTGTTAAACATCATGTTATTCATATACCAGAAATGATTGAAGCTACTGACTGAATGAAAGGAGCTGGCATCTCACTCTCTTTGAATCTTCTTTATCATGCTAAGAGGAGCAGGAAAAAGCAAAAAATTTCAGAATTGCACCTTGCAATGCGGAGAAATTACTGTTTGTGCATTTACAATATTCATTGATTTTTGCCATTGAAAAATGTCCAGAAATGTTTGAAGCTACTGACTGAATGAAAGGAGCTGGCATCTCACTCTCTTTGAATCTTCTTTATCATGCTAAGAGGAGCAGGAAAAAGCAAAAAATTTCAGAATTGCACCTTGCAATGCGGAGAAATTACTGTTTGTGCATTTACAATATTCATTGATTTTTGCCATTGAAAAACGTCCAGAAATGATTGAAGCTACTGACTGAATGAAAGGAGCTGGCATCTCACTCTCTTTGAATCTTCTTTATCATGCTAAGAGGAGCAGGAAAATGCAAAAAATTTCAGAATTGCTCCTTGCAATGCGGAGAAATTACTGTTTGTGCATTTACAATATTCATTGATTTTTGCCATTGAAAAACATCATGTTATTCATATACCAGAAATGTTTGAAGCTACTGACTGAATGAAAGGAGCTGGCATGTCACTCTCTTTGAATCTTCTTTATCATGCTAAAAGGAGCAGGAAAAAGCAAAAAATTTCAGAATTGCACCTTGCAATGCGGAGAAATTACTGTTTGTGCATTTACAATATTCATTGATTTTTGCCATTGAAAAACGTCCAGAAATGATTGAAGCTACTGACTGAATGAAAGGAGCTGGCATCTCACTCTCTTTGAATCTTCTTTATCATGCTAAGAGGAGCAGGAAAAAGCAAAAAATTTCAGAATTGCACCTTGCAATGCGGAGAAATTACTGTTTGTGCATTTACAATATTCATTGATTTTTGCCATTGAAAAACATCATGTTATTCATATACCAGAAATGATTGAAGCTACTGACTGAATGAAAGGAGCTGGCATCTCACTCTCTTTGAATCTTCTTTATCATGCTAAGAGGAGCAGGAAAAAGCAAAAAATTTCAGAATTGCACCTTGCAATGCGGAGAAATTACTGTTTGTGCATTTACAATATTCATTGATTTTTGCCATTGAAAAACGTCCAGAAATGATTGAAGCTACTGACTGAATGAAAGGAGCTGGCATCTCACTCTCTTTGAATCTTCTTTATCATGCTAAGAGGAGCAGGAAAAAGCAAAAAATTTCAGAATTGCACCTTGCAATGCGGAGAAATTACTGTTTGTGCATTTACAATATTCATTGATTTTTGCCGTTGAAAAACGTCCAGAAATGATTGAAGCTACTGACTGAATGAAAGGAGCTGGCATCTCACTCTCTTTGAATCTTCTTTATCATGCTAAGAGGAGCAGGAAAAAGCAAAAAATTTCAGAATTGCACCTTGCAATGCGGAGAAATTACTGTTTGTGCATTTACAATATTCATTGATTTTTGCCATTGAAAAACATCCAGAAATGATTGAAGCTACTGACTGAATGAAAGGAGCTGGCATCTCACTCTCTTTGAATCTTCTTTATCATGCTAAGAGGAGCAGGAAAAAGCAAAAAATTTCAGAATTGCACCTTGCAATGCGGAGAAATTACTGTTTGTGCATTTACAATATTCATTGATTTTTGCCATTGTTAAACATCATGTTATTCATATACCAGAAATGATTGAAGCTACTGACTGAATGAAAGGAGCTGGCATCTCACTCTCTTTGAATCTTCTTTATCATGCTAAGAGGAGCAGGAAAAAGCAAAAAATTTCAGAATTGCACCTTGCAATGCGGAGAAATTACTGTTTGTGCATTTACAATATTCATTGATTTTTGCCATTGAAAAATGTCCAGAAATGTTTGAAGCTACTGACTGAATGAAAGGAGCTGGCATCTCACTCTCTTTGAATCTTCTTTATCATGCTAAGAGGAGCAGGAAAAAGCAAAAAATTTCAGAATTGCACCTTGCAATGCGGAGAAATTACTGTTTGTGCATTTACAATATTCATTGATTTTTGCCATTGAAAAACGTCCAGAAATGATTGAAGCTACTGACTGAATGAAAGGAGCTGGCATCTCACTCTCTTTGAATCTTCTTTATCATGCTAAGAGGAGCAGGAAAATGCAAAAAATTTCAGAATTGCTCCTTGCAATGCGGAGAAATTACTGTTTGTGCATTTACAATATTCATTGATTTTTGCCATTGAAAAACATCATGTTATTCATATACCAGAAATGTTTGAAGCTACTGACTGAATGAAAGGAGCTGGCATGTCACTCTCTTTGAATCTTCTTTATCATGCTAAAAGGAGCAGGAAAAAGCAAAAAATTTCAGAATTGCACCTTGCAATGCGGAGAAATTACTGTTTGTGCATTTACAATATTCATTGATTTTTGCCATTGAAAAACGTCCAGAAATGATTGAAGCTACTGACTGAATGAAAGGAGCTGGCATCTCACTCTCTTTGAATCTTCTTTATCATGCTAAGAGGAGCAGGAAAAAGCAAAAAATTTCAGAATTGCACCTTGCAATGCGGAGAAATTACTGTTTGTGCATTTACAATATTCATTGATTTTTGCCATTGAAAAACATCATGTTATTCATATACCAGAAATGATTGAAGCTACTGACTGAATGAAAGGAGCTGGCATCTCACTCTCTTTGAATCTTCTTTATCATGCTAAGAGGAGCAGGAAAAAGCAAAAAATTTCAGAATTGCACCTTGCAATGCGGAGAAATTACTGTTTGTGCATTTACAATATTCATTGATTTTTGCCATTGAAAAATGTCCAGAAATGATTGAAGCTACTGACTGAATGAAAGGAGCTGGCATCTCACTCTCTTTGAATCTTCTTTATCATGCTAAGAGGAGCAGGAAAAGGCAAAAAATTTCAGAATTGCACCTTGCAATGCGGAGAAATTACTCTTTGTGCATTTACAATATTCATTGATTTTTGCCATTGAAAAACATCATGTTATTCATATACCAGAAATGTTTGAAGCTACTGACTGAATGAAAGGAGCTGGCATCTCACTCTCTTTGAATCTTCTTTATCATGCTAAGAGGAGCAGGAAAAAGCAAAAGATTTCAGAATTGCACCTTGCAATGCGAATAAATTACTGTTTGTGCATTTACAATATTCATTGATTTTTGCCATTGAAAAACATCATGTTATTCATATACCAGAAATGATTGAAGCTACTGACTGAATGAAAGGAGCTGGCATCTCACTCTCTTTGAATCTTCTTTATCATGCTAAGAGGAGCAGGAAAAAGCAAAAAATTTCAGAATTGCACCTTGCAATGCGGAGAAATTACTGTTTGTGCATTTACAATATTCATTGATTTTTGCCATTGAAAAACATCATGTTATTCATATACCAGAAATGTTTGAAGCTACTGACTGAATGAAAGGAGCTGGCAAGTCACTCTCTTTGAATCTTCTTTATCATGCTAAAAGGAGCAGGAAAAAGCAAAAAATTTCAGAATTGCACCTTGCAATGCGGAGAAATTACTGTTTGTGCATTTACAATATTCATTGATTTTTGCCATTGAAAAACGTCCAGAAATGATTGAAGCTACTGACTGAATGAAAGGAGCTGGCATCTCACTCTCTTTGAATCTTCTTTATCATGCTAAGAGGAGCAGGAAAAAGCAAAAAATTTCAGAATTGCACCTTGCAATGCGGAGAAATTACTGTTTGTGCATTTACAATATTCATTGATTTTTGCCATTGAAAAACATCATGTTATTCATATACCAGAAATGATTGAAGCTACTGACTGAATGAAAGGAGCTGGCATCTCACTCTCTTTGAATCTTCTTTATCATGCTAAGAGGAGCAGGAAAAAGCAAAAAATTTCAGAATTGCACCTTGCAATGCGGAGAAATTACTGTTTGTGCATTTACAATATTCATTGATTTTTGCCATTGAAAAATGTCCAGAAATGATTGAAGCTACTGACTGAATGAAAGGAGCTGGCATCTCTCTCTCTTTGAATCTTCTTTATCATGCTAAGAGGAGCAGGAAAAGGCAAAAAATTTCAGAATTGCACCTTGCAATGCGGAGAAATTACTCTTTGTGCATTTACAATATTCATTGATTTTTGCCATTGAAAAACATCATGTTATTCATATACCAGAAATGTTTGAAGCTACTGACTGAATGAAAGGAGCTGGCATCTCACTCTCTTTGAATCTTCTTTATCATGCTAAGAGGAGCAGGAAAAAGCAAAAAATTTCAGAATTGCACCTTGCAATGCGAATAAATTACTGTTTGTGCATTTACAATATTCATTGATTTTTGCCATTGAAAAACATCATGTTATTCATATACCAGAAATGATTGAAGCTACTGACTGAATGAAAGGAGCTGGCATCTCACTCTCTTTGAATCTTCTTTATCATGCTAAGAGGAGCAGGAAAAAGCAAAAAATTTCAGAATTGCACCTTGCAATGCGGAGAAATTACTGTTTGTGCATTTACAATATTCATTGATTTTTGCCATTGAAAAACATCATGTTATTCATATACCAGAAATGATTGAAGCTACTGACTGAATGAAAGGAGCTGGCATCTCACTCTCTTTGAATCTTCTTTATCATGCTAAGAGGAGCAGGAAAAAGCAAAAAATTTCAGAATTGCACCTCGCAATGCGGAGAAATTACTGTTTGTGCATTTACAATATTCATTGATTTTTGCCATTGAAAAACGTCCAGAAATGATTGAAGCTACTGACTGAATGAAAGGAGCTGGCATCTCACTCTCTTTGAATCTTCTTTATCATGCTAAGAGGAGCAGGAAAAAGCAAAAAATTTCAGAATTGCACCTTGCAATGCGGAGAAATTGCTGTTTGTGCATTTACAAAATTCATTGATTTTTGCCATTGAAAAACATCATGTTATTCATATACCAGAAATGTTTGAAGCTACTGACTGAATGAAAGGAGCTGGCATCTCACTCTCTTTGAATCTTCTTTATCATGCTAAGAGGAGCAGGAAAAAGCAAAAAATTTCAGAATTGCACCTTACAATGCGGAGAAATTACTGTTTGTGCATTTACAATATTCATTGATTTTTGCCATTGAAAAACGTCCAGAAATGATTGAAGCTACTGACTGAATGAAAGGAGCTGGCATCTCACTCTCTTTGAATCTTCTTTATCATGCTAAGAGGAGCAGGAAAAAGCAAAAAATTTCAGAATTGCACCTTGCAATGCGGAGAAATTACTGTTTGTGCATTTACAATATACATTGATTTTTGCCATTGAAAAACGTCCAGAAATGATTGAAGCTACTGACTGAATGAAAGGAGCTGGCATCTCACTCTCTTTGAATCTTCTTTATCATGCTAAGAGGAGCAGGAAAAAGCAAAAAATTTCAGAATTGCACCTTGCAATGCGGAGAAATTACTGTTTGTGCATTTACAATATACATTGATTTTTGCCATTGAAAAACGTCCAGAAATGATTGAAGCTACTGACTGAATGAAAGGAGCTGGCATCTCACTCTCTTTGAATCTTCTTTATCATGCTAAGAGGAGCAGGAAAAAGCAAAAAATTTCAGAATTGCACCTTGCAATGCGGAGAAATTACTGTTTGTGCATTTACAATATTCATTGATTTTTGCCATTGAAAAACGTCCAGAAATGATTGAAGCTACTGACTGAATGAAAGGAGCTGGCATCTCACTCTCTTTGAATCTTCTTTATCATGCTAAGAGGAGCAGGAAAAAGCAAAAAATTTCAGAATTGCACCTTGCAATGCGGAGAAATTACTGTTTGTGCATTTACAATATTCATTGATTTTTGCCATTGAAAAACGTCCAGAAATGATTGAACCTACCGACTGAATGAAAGGAGCTGGCATCTCACTCTCTTTGAATCTTCTTTATCATGCTAAGAGGAGCAGGAAAAAGCAAAAAATTTCAGAATTGCACCTTGCAGTGCGGAGAAATTACTGTTTGTGCATTTACAATATTCATTGATTTTTGCCATTGAAAAACGTCCAGAAATGATTGAAGCTACTGACTGAATGAAAGGAGCTGGCATCTCACTCTCTTTGAATCTTCTTTATCATGCTAAGAGGAGCAGGAAAAAGCAAAAAATTTCAGAATTGCACCTTGCAATGCGGAGAAATTACTGTTTGTGCATTTACAATATTCATTGATTTTTGCCATTGAAAAACATCATGTTATTCATATACCAGAAATGTTTGAAGCTACTGACTGAATGAAAGGAGCTGGCATGTCACTCTCTTTGAATCTTCTTTATCATGCTAAGAGGAGCAGGAAAAAGCAAAAAATTTCAGAATTGCACCTTGCAATGCGGAGAAATTACTGTTTGTGCATTTACAATATTCATTGATTTTTGCCATTGAAAAACGTCCAGAAATGATTGAAGCTACTGACTGAATGAAAGGAGCTGGCATCTCACTCTCTTTGAATCTTCTTTATCATGCTAAGAGGAGCAGGAAAAAGCAAAAAATTTCAGAATTGCACCTTGCAATGCGGAGAAATTACTGTTTGTGCATTTACAATATTCATTGATTTTTGCCATTGAAAAACATCATGTTATTCATATACCAGAAATGTTTGAAGCTACTGACTGAATGAAAGGAGCTGGAATCTCACTCTCTTTGAATCTTCTTTATCATGCTAAGAGGAGCAGGAAAAAGCAAAAAATTTCAGAATTGCACCTTGCAATGCGGAGAAATTACTGTTTGTGCATTTACAATATTCATTGATTTTTGCCATTGAAAAACGTCCAGAAATGATTGAAGCTACTGACTGAATGAAAGGAGCTGGCATCTCACTCTCTTTGAATCTTCTTTATCATGCTAAGAGGAGCAGGAAAAGGCAAAAAATTTCAGAATTGCACCTTGCAATGCGGAGAAATTACTGTTTGTGCATTTACAATATTCATTGATTTTTGCCATTGAAAAACATCATGTTATTCATATACCAGAAATGTTTGAAGCTACTGACTGAATGAAAGGAGCTGGCATCTCACTCTCTTTGAATCTTCTTTATCATGCTAAGAGGAGCAGGAAAAACCAAAAAATTTCAGAATTGCACCTTGCAATGCGAATAAATTACTGTTTGTGCATTTACAATATTCATTGATTTTTGCCATTGAAAAACATCATGTTATTCATATACCAGAAATGATTGAAGCTACTGACTGAATGAAAGGAGCTGGCATCTCACTCTCTTTGAATCTTCTTTATCATGCTAAGAGGAGCAGGAAAAAGCAAAACATTTCAGAATTGCACCTTGCAATGCGGAGAAATTACTGTTTGTGCATTTACAATATTCATTGATTTTTGCCATTGAAAAACATCATGTTATTCACATACCAGAAATGATTGAAGCTACTGACTGAATGAAAGGAGCTGGCATCTCACTCTCTTTGAATCTTCTTTATCATGCTAAGAGGAGCAGGAAAAAGCAAAAAATTTCAGAATTGCACCTCGCAATGCGGAGAAATTACTGTTTGTGCATTTACAATATTCATTGATTTTTGCCATTGAAAAACGTCCAGAAATGATTGAAGCTACTGACTGAATGAAAGGAGCTGGCATCTCACTCTCTTTGAATCTTCTTTATCATGCTAAGAGGAGCAGGAAAAAGCAAAAAATTTCAGAATTGCACCTTGCAATGCGGAGAAATTGCTGTTTGTGCATTTACAAAATTCATTGATTTTTGCCATTGAAAAACATCATGTTATTCATATACCAGAAATGTTTGAAGCTACTGACTGAATGAAAGGAGCTGGCATCTCACTCTCTTTGAATCTTCTTTATCATGCTAAGAGGAGCAGGAAAAAGCAAAAAATTTCAGAATTGCACCTTGCAATGCGGAGAAATTACTGTTTGTGCATTTACAATATTCATTGATTTTTGCCATTGAAAAACGTCCAGAAATGATTGAAGCTACTGACTGAATGAAAGGAGCTGGCATCTCACTCTCTTTGAATCTTCTTTATCATGCTAAGAGGAGCAGCAAAAAGCAAAAAATTTCAGAATTGCACCTTGCAATGCGGAGAAATTACTGTTTGTGCATTTACAATATACATTGATTTTTGCCATTGAAAAACGTCCAGAAATGATTGAAGCTACTGACTGAATGAAAGGAGCTGGCATCTCACTCTCTTTGAATCTTCTTTATCATGCTAAGAGGAGCAGGAAAAAGCAAAAAATTTCAGAATTGCACCTTGCAATGCGGAGAAATTACTGTTTGTGCATTTACAATATTCATTGATTTTTGCCGTTGAAAAAAGTCCAGAAATGATTGAAGCTACTGACTGAATGAAAGGAGCTGGCATCTCACTCTCTTTGAATCTTCTTTATCATGCTAAGAGGAGCAGGAAAAAGCAAAAAATTTCAGAATTGCACCTTGCAATGCGGAGAAATTACTGTTTGTGCATTTACAATATTCATTGATTTTTGCCATTGAAAAACATCATGTTATTCATATACCAGAAATGATTGAAGCTACTGACTGAATGAAAGGAGCTGGCATCTCACTCTCTTTGAATCTTCTTTATCATGCTAAGAGGAGCAGGAAAAAGCAAGAAATTTCAGAATTGCACCTTGCAATGCGGAGAAATTACTGTTTGTGCATTTACAATATTCATTGATTTTTGCCATTGAAAAACATCATGTTATTCATATACCAGAAATGTTTGAAGCTACTGACTGAATGAAAGGAGCTGGCATCTCACTCTCTTTGAATCTTCTTTATCATGCTAAGAGGAGCAGGAAAAAGCAAAAAATTTCAGAATTGCACCTTGCAATGTGGAGAAATTACTGTTTGTGCATTTACAATATTCATTGATTTTTACCATTGAAAAACGTCCAGAAATGATTGAAGCTACTGACTGAATGAAAGTAGCTGCCATCTCACTCTCTTTGAATCTTTTTTATCATGCTAAGAGGAGCAGGAAAAAGCAAAAAATTTCAGACTTGCACCTTGCAATGCGGAGAAATTACTGTTTGTGCATTTACAATATTCATTGATTTTTGCCATTGAAAAACATCATGTTATTCATATACCAGAAATGTTTGAAGCTACTGACTGAATGAAAGGAGCTGGCATCTCACTCTCTTTGAATCTTCTTTATCATGCTAAGAGGAGCAGGAAAAAGCAAAAAATTTCAGAATTGCACCTTGCAATGCGGAGAAATTACTTTTTGTGCATTTACAATATTCATTGATTTTTGCCATTGAAAAACGTCCAGAAATGATTGAAGCTACTGACTGAATGAAAGGAGCTGGCATCTCACTCTCTTTGAATCTTCTTTATCATGCTAAGAGGAGCAGGAAAAAGCAAAAAATTTCAGAATTGCACCTTGCAATGCGGAGAAATTACTGTTTGTGCATTTACAATATTCATTGATTTTTGCCATTGAAAAACGAACAGAAATGATTGAAGCTACTGACTGAATGAAAGGAGCTGGCATCTCACTCTCTTTGAATCTTCTTTATCATGCTAAGAGGAGCAGGAAAAAGCAAAAAATTTCAGAATTGCACCTTGCAATGCGGAGAAATTACTGTTTGTGCATTTACAATATTCATTGATTTTTGCCATTGAAAAACATGTAATTCATATACCAGAAATGTTTGAAGCTACTGACTGAATGAAAGGAGCTGGCACCTCACTCTCTTTGAATCTTCTTTATCATGCTAAGAGGAGCGGGAAAAAGCAAAAAATTTCAGAATTGCACCTTGCAATGCGGAGAAATTACTGTTTGTGCATTTACAATATTCATTGATTTTTGCCATTGAAAAACGTCCAGAAATGATTGAAGGTACTGACTGAATGAAAGGAGCTGGCATCTCACTCTCTTTGAATCTTCTTTATCATGCTAAGAGGAGCAGGAAAAAGCAAAAAATTTCAGAATTGCACCTTGCAATGCGGAGAAATTACTGTTTGTGCATTTACAATATTCATTGATTTTTGCCATTGAAAAACGTCCAGAAATGATTGAAGCTACTGACTGAATGAAAGGAGCTGGCATCTCACTCTCTTTGAATCTTCTTTATCATGCTAAGAGGAGCAGGAAAAAGCAAAAAATTTCAGAATTGCACCTTGCAATGGGGAGAAATTACAGTTTGTGCATTTACAATATTCATTGATTTTTGCCATTGAGAAACGTCCAGAAATGATTGAAGCTACTGACTGAATGAAAGGAGCTGGCATCTCACTCTCTTTGAATCTTCTTTATCATGCTAAGAGGAACAGGAAAAAGCAAAAAATTTCAGAATTGCACCTTGCAATGCGGAGAAATTACTGTTTGTGCATTTACAATATACATTGATTTTTGCCATTGAAAAACGTCCAGAAATGATTGAAGCTACTGACTGAATGAAAGGAGCTGGCATCTCACTCTCTTTGAATCTTCTTTATCATGCTAAGAGGAGCAGGAAAAAGCAAAAAATTTCAGAATTGCACCTTGCAATGCGGAGAAATTACTGTTTGTGCCTTTACAATATTCATTGATTTTTGCCGTTGAAAAAAGTCCAGAAATGATTGAAGCTACTGACTGAATGAAAGGAGCTGGCATCTCACTCTCTTTGAATCTTGTTTATCATGCTAAGAGGAGCAGGAAAAAGCAAAAAATTTCAGAATTGCACCTTGCAATGCGGAGAAATTACTGTTTGTGCATTTACAATATTCATTGATTTTTGCCATTGAAAAACATCATGTTATTCATATACCAGAAATGATTGAAGCTACTGACTGAATGAAAGGAGCTGGCATCTCACTCTCTTTGAATCTTCTTTATCATGCTAAGAGGAGCAGGAAAAAGCAAGAAATTTCAGAATTGCACCTTGCAATGCGGAGAAATTACTGTTTGTGCATTTACAATATTCATTGATTTTTGCCATTGAAAAACATCATGTTATTCATATACCAGAAATGTTTGAAGCTACTGACTGAATGAAAGGAGCTGGCATCTCACTCTCTTTGAATCTTCTTTATCATGCTAAGAGGAGCAGGAAAAAGCAAAAAATTTCAGAATTGCACCTTGCAATGTGGAGAAATTACTGTTTGTGCATTTACAATATTCATTGATTTTTACCATTGAAAAACGTCCAGAAATGATTGAAGCTACTGACTGAATGAAAGTAGCTGCCATCTCACTCTCTTTGAATCTTTTTTATCATGCTAAGAGGAGCAGGAAAAAGCAAAAAATTTCAGACTTGCACCTTGCAATGCGGAGAAATTACTGTTTGTGCATTTACAATATTCATTGATTTTTGCCATTGAAAAACATCATGTTATTCATATACCAGAAATGTTTGAAGCTACTGACTGAATGAAAGGAGCTGGCATCTCACTCTCTTTGAATCTTCTTTATCATGCTAAGAGGAGCAGGAAAAAGCAAAACATTTCAGAATTGCACCTTGCAATGCGGAGAAATTACTTTTTGTGCATTTACAATATTCATTGATTTTTGCCATTGAAAAACGTCCAGAAATGATTGAAGCTACTGACTGAATGAAAGGAGCTGGCATCTCACTCTCTTTGAATCTTCTTTATCATGCTAAGAGGAGCAGGAAAAAGCAAAAAATTTCAGAATTGCACCTTGCAATGCGGAGAAATTACTGTTTGTGCATTTACAATATTCATTGATTTTTGCCATTGAAAAACGTCCAGAAATGATTGAAGCTACTGACTGAATGAAAGGAGCTGGCATCTCACTCTCTTTGAATCTTCTTTATCATGCTAAGAGGAGCAGGAAAAAGCAAAAAATTTCAGAATTGCACCTTGCAATGCGGAGAAATTACTGTTTGTGCATTTACAATATTCATTGATTTTTGCCATTGAAAAACATGTAATTCATATACCAGAAATGTTTGAAGCTACTGACTGAATGAAAGGAGCTGGCACCTCACTCTCTTTGAATCTTCTTTATCATGCTAAGAGGAGCGGGAAAAAGCAAAAAATTTCAGAATTGCACCTTGCAATGCGGAGAAATTACTGTTTGTGCATTTACAATATTCATTGATTTTTGCCATTGAAAAACGTCCAGAAATGATTGAAGGTACTGACTGAATGAAAGGAGCTGGCATCTCACTCTCTTTGAATCTTCTTTATCATGCTAAGAGGAGCAGGAAAAAGCAAAAAATTTCAGAATTGCAATTTGCAATGCGGAGAAATTACTGTTTGTGCATTTACAATATTCATTGATTTTTGCCATTGAAAAACGTCCAGAAATGATTGAAGCTACTGACTGAATGAAAGGAGCTGGCATCTCACTCTCTTTGAATCTTCTTTATCATGCTAAGAGGAGCAGGAAAAAGCAAAAAATTTCAGAATTGCACCTTGCAATGGGGAGAAATTACAGTTTGTGCATTTACAATATTCATTGATTTTTGCCATTGAGAAACGTCCAGAAATGATTGAAGCTACTGACTGAATGAAAGGAGCTGGCATCTCACTCTCTTTGAATCTTCTTTATCATGCTAAGAGGAACAGGAAAAAGCAAAAAATTTCAGAATTGCACCTTGCAATGCGGAGAAATTACTGTTTGTGCATTTACAATATTCATTGATTTTTGCCATTGAAAAACATCATGTTATTTATATACCAGAAATGTTTGAAGCTACTGACTGAATGAAAGGAGCTGGCATCTCACTCTCTTTGAATCTTCTTTATCATGCTAAGAGGAGCAGGAAAAAGCAAAAAATTTCAGAATTGCACCTTGCAATGTGGAGAAATTACTGTTTGTGCATTTACAATATTCATTGATTTTTACCATTGAAAAACGTCCAGAAATGATTGAAGCTACTGACTGAATGAAAGTAGCTGGCATCTCACTCTCTTTGAATTTTCTTTATCATGCTAAGAGGAGCAGGAAAAAGCAAAAAATTTCAGACTTGCACCTTGCAATGCGGAGAAATTACTGTTTGTGCATTTACAATATTCATTGATTTTTGCCATTGAAAAACATCATGTTATTCATATACCAGAAATGTTTGAAGCTACTGACTGAATGAAAGGAGCTGGCATCTCACTCTCTTTGAATCTTCTTTATCATGATAAGAGGAGCAGGAAAAAGCAAAAAATTTCAGAATTGCACCTTGCAATGCGGAGAAATTACTGTTTGTGCATTTACAATATTCATTGATTTTTGCCATTGAAAAACATCATGTTATTCATATACAAGAAATGTTTGAAGCTACTGACTGAATGAAAGGAGCTGGCATCTCAATCTCTTTGAATCTTCTTTATCATGCTAAGAGGAGCAGGAAAAAGCAAAAAATTTCAGAATTGCACGTTGCAATGTGGAGAAATTACTGTTTGTGCATTTACAATATTCATTGATTTTTACCATTGAAAAACGTCCAGAAATGATTGAAGCTACTGACTGAATGAAAGTAGCTGGCATCTCACTCTCTTTGAATCTTCTTTATCATGCTAAGAGGAGCAGGAAAAAGCAAAAAATTTCAGACTTGCACCTTGCAATGCGGAGAAATTACTATTTGTGCATTTACAATATTCATTGATTTTTGCCATTGAAAAACATCATGTTATTCATATACCAGAAATGTTTGAAGCTACTGACTGAATGAAAGGAGCTGGAATCTCACTCTCTTTGAATCTTCTTTATCATGCTAAGAGGAGCAGGAAAAAGCAAAAAATTTCAGAATTGCACCTTGCAATGCGGAGAAATTACTGTTTGTGCATTTACAATATTCATTGATTTTTGCCATTGAAAAACATCATGTTATTCATATACCAGAAATGTTTGAAGCTACTGACTGAATGAAAGGAGCTGACATCTCACTCTCTTTGAATCTTCTTTATCATGCTAAGAGGAGCAGGAAAAAGCAAAAAATTTCAGAATTGCACCTTGCAATGCGGAGAAATTACTGTTTGTGCATTTACAATATTCATTGATTTTTGCCATTGAAAAATGTCCAGAAATGATTGAAGCTACTGACTGAATGAAAGGAGCTGGCATCTCACTCTCTTTGAATCATGCTAAGAGGAGCAGGAAAAAGCAAAAAATTTCAGAATTGCACCTTGCAATGCGGAGAAATTACTGTTTGTGCATTTACAATATTCATTGATTTTTGCCATTGAAAAACATCATGTTATTCATATACCAGAAATGTTTGAAGCTACTGACTGAATGAAAGGAGCTGGCATCTCACTCTCTTTGAATCTTCTTTATCATGCTAAGAGGAGCAGGAAAAAGCAAAAAATTTTAGAATTGCACCTTGCAATGTGGAGAAATTACTGTTTGTGCATTTACAATATTCATTGATTTTTACCATTGAAAAACGTCCAGAAATGATTGAAGCTACTGACTGAATGAAAGTAGCTGGCATCTCACTCTCTTTGAATCTTCTTTATCATGCTAAGAGGAGCAGGAAAAAGCAAAAAATTTCAGACTTGCACCTTGCAATGCGGAGAAATTACTGTTTGTGCATTTACAATATTCATTGATTTTTGCCATTGAAAAACATCATGTTATTCATATACCAGAAATGTTTGAAGCTACTGACTGAATGAAAGGAGCTGGCATCTCACTCTCTTTGAATCTTCTTTATCATGCTAAGAGGAGCAGGAAAAAGCAAAAAATTTCAGAATTGCACCTTGCAATGCGGAGAAATTACTGTTTGTGCATTTACAATATTCATTGATTTTTGCCATTGAAAAACGTCCAGAAATGATTGAAGCTACTGACTGAATGAAAGGAGCTGGCATCTCACTCTCTTTGAATCTTCTTTATCATGCTAAGAGGAGCAGGAAAAAGCAAAAAATTTCAGAATTGCACCTTGCAATGCGGAGAAATTACTGTTTGTGCATTTACAATATTCATTGATTTTTGCCATTGAAAAACGTCCAGAAATGATTGAAGCTACTGACTGAATGAAAGGAGCTGGCATCTCACTCTCTTTGAATCTTCTTTATCATGCTAAGAGGAGCAGGAAAAAGCAAAAAATTTCAGAATTGCACCTTGCAATGCGGAGAAATTACTGTTTGTGCATTTACAATATTCATTGATTTTTGCCATTGAAAAACATGTTATTCATATACCAGAAATGTTTGAAGCTACTGACTGAATGAAAGGAGCTGGCACCTCACTCTCTTTGAATCTTCTTTATCATGCTAAGAGGAGCGGGAAAAAGCAAAAAATTTCAGAATTGCACCTTGCAATGCGGAAAAATTACTGTTTGTGCATTTACAATATTCATTGATTTTTGCCATTGAAAAACGTCCAGAAATGATTGAAGGTACTGACTGAATGAAAGGAGCTGGCATCTCACTCTCTTTGAATCTTCTTTATCATGCTAAGAGGAGCAGGAAAAAGCAAAAAATTTCAGAATTGCACCTTGCAATGCGGAGAAATTACTGTTTGTGCATTTACAATATTCATTGATTTTTGCCATTGAAAAACGTCCAGAAATGATTGAAGCTACTGACTGAATGAAAGAAGCTGGCATCTCACTCTCTTTGAATCTTCTTTATCATGCTAAGAGGAGCAGGAAAAAGCAAAAAATTTCAGAATTGCACCTTGCAATGCGGAGAAATTACAGTTTGTGCATTTACAATATTCATTGATTTTTGCCATTGAAAAACATCCAGAAATGATTGAAGCTACTGACTGAATGAAAGGAGCTGGCATCTCACTCTCTTTGAATCTTGTTTATCATGCTAAGAGGAGCAGGAAAAAGCAAAAAATTTCAGAATTGCACCTTGCAATGCGGAGAAATTACTGTTTGTGCATTTACAATATTCATTGATTTTTGCCATTGAAAAACATCATGTTATTCATATACCAGAAATGTTTGAAGCTACTGACTGAATGAAAGGAGCTGGCATCTCACTCTCTTTGAATCTTCTTTATCATGCTAAGAGGAGCAGGAAAAAGCAAAAAATTTCAGAATTGCACCTTGCAATGTGGAGAAATTACTGTTTGTGCATTTACAATATTCATTGATTTTTACCATTGAAAAACGTCCAGAAATGATTGAAGCTACTGACTGAATGAAAGTAGCTGGCATCTCACTCTCTTTGAATCTTCTTTATCATGCTAAGAGGAGCAGGAAAAAGCAAAAAATTTCAGACTTGCACCTTGCAATGCGGAGAAATTACTGTTTGTGCATTTACAATATTCATTGATTTTTGCCATTGAAAAACATCATGTTATTCATATACCAGAAATGTTTGAAGCTACTGACTGAATGAAAGGAGCTGGCATCTCACTCTCTTTGAATCTTCTTTATCATGCTAAGAGGAGCAGGAAAAAGCAAAAAATTTCAGAATTGCACCTTGCAATGCGGAGAAATTACTGTTTGTGCATTTACAATATTCATTGATTTTTGCCATTGAAAAACATCATGTTATTCATATACCAGAAATGTTTGAAGCTACTGACTGAATGAAAGGAGCTGGCATCTCAATCTCATTGAATCTTCTTTATCATGCTAAGAGGAGCAGGATAAAGCAAAAAATTTCAGAATTGCACCTTGCAATGTGGAGAAATTACTGTTTGTGCATTTACAATATTCATTGATTTTTACCATTGAAAAACGTCCAGAAATGATTGAAGCTACTGACTGAATGAAAGTAGCTGGCATCTCACTCTCTTTGAATCTTCTTTATCATGCTAAGAGGAGCAGGAAAAAGCAAAAAATTTCAGACTTGCACCCTGCAATGCGGAGAAATTACTGTTTGTGCATTTACAATATTCATTGATTTTTGCCATTGAAAAACATCATGTTATTCATATACCAGAAATGTTTGAAGCTACTGACTGAATGAAAGGAGCTGGCATCTCACTCTCTTTGAATCTTCTTTATCATGCTAAGAGGAGCAGGAAAAAGCAAAAAATTTCAGACTTGCACCTTGCAATGCGGAGAAATTACTGTTTGTGCATTTACAATATTCATTGATTTTTGCCATTGAAAAACATCATGTTATTCATATACCAAAAATGTTTGAAGCTACTGACTGAATGAAAGGAACTGGCATCTCACTCTCTTTGAATCTTCTTTATCATGCTAAGAGGAGCAGGAAAAAGCAAAAAATTTCAGAATTGCACCTTGCAATGCGGAGAAATTACTGTTTGTGCATTTACAATATTCATTGATTTTTGCCATTGAAAAACGTCCAGAAATGATTGAAGGTACTGACTGAATGAAAGGAGCTGGCATCTCACTCTCTTTGAATCTTCTTTATCATTCTAAGAGGAGCAGGAAAAAGCAAAAAATTTCAGAATTGCACCTTGCAATGCGGAGAAATTACTGTTTGTGCATTTACAATATTCATTGATTTTTGCCATTGAAAAACGTCCAGAAATGATTGAAGCTACTGACTCAATGAATGGAGCTGGCATCTCACTCTCTTTGAATCTTCTTTATCATGCTAAGAGGAGCAGGAAAAAGCAAAAAATTTCAGAATTGCACCTTGCAATGCGGAGAAATTACAGTTTGTGCATTTACAATATTCATTGATTTTTGCCATTGAAAAACGTCCAGAAATGATTGAAGCTACTGACTGAATGAAAGGAGCTGGCATCTCACTCTCTTTGAATCTTCTTTATCATGCTAAGAGGAGCAGGAAAAAGCAAAAAATTTCAGAATTGCACCTTGCAATGCGGAGAAATTACTGTTTGTGCATTTACAATATTCGTTGATTTTTGCCATTGAAAAACGTCCAGAAATGATTGAAGCTACTGACTGAATGAAAGGAGCTGGCATCTCACTCTCTTTGAATCTTCTTTATCATGCTAAGAGGAGCAGGAAAAAGCAAAAAATTTCAGAATTGCACCTTGCAATGCGGAGAAATTACAGTTTGTGCATTTACAATATTCATTGATTTTTGCCATTGAAAAACGTCCAGAAATGATTGAAGCTACTGACTGAATGAAAGGAGCTGGCATCTCACTCTCTTTGAATCTTCTTTATCATGCTAAGAGGAGCAGGAAAAAGCAAAAAATTTCAGAATTGCACCTTGCAATGCGGAGAAATTACTGTTTGTGCATTTACAATATTCATTGATTTTTGCCATTGAAAAACATGTTATTCATATACCAGAAATGTTTGAAGCTCCTGACTGAATGAAAGGAGCTGGCACCTCACTCTCTTTGAATCTTCTTTATCATGCTAAGAGGAGCAGGAAAAAGCAAAAAATTTCAGAATTGCACCTTGCAATGCGGAGAAATTACTGTTTGTGCATTTACAATATTCATTGATTTTTGCCATTGAAAAACGTCCAGAAATGATTGAAGCTACTGACTGAATGAAAGGAGCTGGCATCTCACTCTCTTTGAATCTTCTTTATCATGCTAAGAGGAGCAGGAAAAAGCAAAAAATTTCAGAATTGCACCTTGCAATGCGGAGAAATTACTGTTTGTGCATTTACAATATTCATTGATTTTTGCCATTGAAAAATGTCCAGAAATGATTGAAGCTACTGACTGAATGAAAGGAGCTGGCATCTCACTCTCTTTGAATCTTCTTTATCATGCTAAGAGGAGCAGGAAAAAGCAAAAAATTTCAGAATTGCGCCTTGCAATGCGGAGAAATTACTGTTTGTGCATTTACAAAATTCATTGATTTTTGCCATTGAAAAACATCATGTTATTCATATACCAGAAATGATTGAAGCTACTGACTGAAGGAAAGGAGCTGGCATCTCACTCTCTTTGAATCTTCTTTATCATGCTAAGAGGAGCAGGAAAAAGCAAAAAATTTCAGAATTGCACCTTGCAATGCGGAGAAATTACTGTTTGTGCATTTACAATATTCATTGATTTTTGCCATTGAAAAACGTCCAGAAATGATTGAAGCTACTGACTGAATGAAAGGAGCTGGCATCTCACTCTCTTTGAATCTTCTTTATCATGCTAAGAGGAGCAGGAAAAAGCAAAAAATTTCAGAATTGCACCTTGCAATGCGGAGAAATTACTGTTTGTGCATTTACAATATTCATTGATTTTTGCGATTGAAAAACATCATGTTATTCATATACCAGAAATGATTGAAGCTACTGACTGAATGAAAGGAGCTGGCATCTCATTCTCTTTGAATCTTCTTTATCATGCTAAGAGGAGCAGGAAAAAGTAAAAAAATTCAGAATTGCACCTTGCAATGCGGAGAAATTACTGTTTGTGCATTTACAATATTCAATGATTTTTGCCATTGAAAAAAGTCCAGAAATGATTGAAGCTACTGACTGAATGAAAGGAGCTGGCATCTCACTCTCTTTGAATCTTGTTTATCATGCTAAGAGGAGCAGGAAAAAGCAAAAAATTTCAGAATTGCACCTTGCAATGCGGAGAAATTACTGTTTGTGCATTTACAATATTCATTGATTTTTGCTATTGAAAAACATCATGTTATTCATATACCAGAAATGATTGAAGCTACTGACTGAATGAAAGGAGCTGGCATCTCACTCTCTTTGAATCTTCTTTATCATGCTAAGAGGAGCAGGAAAAAGCAAAAAATTTCAGAATTGCACCTTGCAATGCGGAGAAATTGCAGTTTGTGCATTTACAATATTCATTGATTTTTGCCATTGAAAAACGTCCAGAAATGATTGAAGCTACTGACTGAATGAAAGGAGCTGGCATCTCACTCTCTTTGAATCTTCTTTATCATGCTAAGAGGAGCAGGAAAAAGCAAAAAATTTCAGAATTGCACCTTGCAATGCGGAGAAATTACTGTTTGTGCATTTACAATATTCATTGATTTTTGCCATTGAAAAATGTCCAGAAATGATTGAAGCTACTGACTGAATGAAAGGAGCTGGCATCTCACTCTCTTTGAATCTTCTTTATCATGCTAAGAGGAGCAGGAAAAAGCAAAAAATTTCAGAATTGCGCCTTGCAATGCGGAGAAATTACTGTTTGTGCATTTACAAAATTCATTGATTTTTGACATTGAAAAACATCATGTTATTCATATACCAGAAATGATTGAAGCTACTGACTGAAGGAAAGGATCTGGCATCTCACTCTCTTTGAATCTTCTTTGTCATGCTAAGAGGAGCAGGAAAAAGCAAAAAATTTCAGAATTGCACCTTGCAATGCGGAGAAATTACTGTTTGTGCATTTACAATATTCATTGATTTTTGCCATTGAAAAACGTCCAGAAATGATTGAAGCTACTGACTGAATGAAAGGAGCTGGCATCTCACTCTCTTTGAATCTTCTTTATCATGCTAAGAGGAGCAGGAAAAAGCATAACATTTCAGAATTGCACCTTGCAATGCGGAGAAATTACTGTTTGTGCATTTACAATATTCATTGATTTTTGCGATTGAAAAACATCATGTTATTCATATACCAGAAATGATTGAAGCTACTGACTGAATGAAAGGAGCTGGCACCTCACTCTCTTTGAATCTTCTTTATCATGCTAAGAGGAGCAGGAAAAAGTAAAAAACTTCAGAATTGCACCTTGCAATGCGGAGAAATTACTGTTTGTGCATTTACAATATTCAATGATTTTTGCCATTGAAAAACGTCCAGAAATGATTGAAGCTACTGACTGAATGAAAGGAGCTGGCATCTCACTCTCTTTGAATCTTCTTTATCATGCTAAGAGGAGCAGGAAAAAGCAAAAAATTTCAGAATTGCACCTTGCAATGCGGAGAAATTACTGTTTGTGCATTTACAATATTCATTGATTTTTGCCATTGAAAAACATCATGTTATTCATATACCAGAAATGATTGAAGCTACTGACTGAATGAAAGGAGCTGGCATCTCACTCTCTTTGAATCTTCTTTATCATGCTAAGAGGAGCAGGAAAAAGCAAAAAATTTCAGAATTGCACCTTGCAATGCGGAGAAATTGCAGTTTGTGCATTTACAATATTCATTGATTTTTGCCATTGAAAAACGTCCAGAAATGATTGAAGCTACTGACTGAATGAAAGGAGCTGGCATCTCACTCTCTTTGAATCTTCTTTATCATGCTAAGAGGAGCAGGAAAAAGCAAAAAATTTCAGAATTGCACCTTGCAATGCGGAGAAATTACTGTTTGTGCATTTGCAATATTCATTGATTTTTGCCATTGAAAAACGTCCAGAAATGATTGAAGCTACTGACTGAATGAAAGGAGCTGGCATCTCACTCTCTTTGAATCTTCTTTATCATGCTAAGAGGAGCAGGAAAAAGCAAAAAATTTCAGAATTGCACCTTGCAATGCGGAGAAATTACTGTTTGTGTATTTACAATATTCATTGATTTTTGCCATTGAAAAATGTCCAGAAATGATTGAAGCTACTGACTGAATGAAAGGAGCTGGCATCTCACTCTCTTTGAATCTTCTTTATCATGCTAAGAGGAGCAGGAAAAAGCAAAAAATTTCAGAATTGCGCCTTGCAATGCGGAGAAATTACTGTTTGTGCATTTACAAAATTCATTGATTTTTGCCATTGAAAAACATCATGTTATTCATATACCAGAAATGATTGAAGCTACTGACTGAAGGAAAGGATCTGGCATCTCACTCTCTTTGAATCTTCTTTGTCATGCTAAGAGGAGCAGGAAAAAGCAAAAAATTTCAGAATTGCACCTTGCAATGCGGAGAAATTACTGTTTGTGCATTTACAATATTCATTGATTTTTGCCATTGAAAAACGTCCAGAAATGATTGAAGCTACTGACTGAATGAAAGGAGCTGGCATCTCACTCTCTTTGAATCTTCTTTATCATGCTAAGAGGAGCAGGAAAAAGCAAAACATTTCAGAATTGCACCTTGCAATGCGGAGAAATTACTGTTTGTGCATTTACAATATTCATTGATTTTTGCGATTGAAAAACATCATGTTATTCATATACCAGAAATGATTGAAGCTACTGACTGAATGAAAGGAGCTGGCATCTCACTCTCTTTGAATCTTCTTTATCATGCTAAGAGGAGCAGGAAAAAGTAAAAAATTTCAGAATTGCACCTTGCAATGCGGAGAAATTACTGTTTGTGCATTTACAATATTCAATGATTTTTGCCATTGAAAAACGTCCAGAAATGATTGAAGCTACTGACTGAATGAAAGGAGCTGGCATCTCACTCTCTTTGAATCTTCTTTATCATGCTAAGAGGAGCAGGAAAAAGCAAAAAATTTCAGAATTGCACCTTGCAATGCGGAGAAATTACTGTTTGTGCATTTACAATATTCATTGATTTTTGCCATTGAAAAATGTCCAGAAATGATTGAAGCTACTGACTGAATGAAAGGAGCTGGCATCTCACTCTCTTTGAATCTTCTTTATCATGCTAAGAGGAGCAGGAAAAAGCAAAAAATTTCAGAATTGCGCCTTGCAATGCGGAGAAATTACTGTTTGTGCATTTACAAAATTCATTGATTTTTGCCATTGAAAAACATCATGTTATTCATATACCAGAAATGATTGAAGCTACTGACTGAAGGAAAGGATCTGGCATCTCACTCTCTTTGAATCTTCTTTGTCATGCTAAGAGGAGCAGGAAAAAGCAAAAAATTTCAGAATTGCACCTTGCAATGCGGAGAAATTACTGTTTGTGCATTTACAATATTCATTGATTTTTGCCATTGAAAAACGTCCAGAAATGATTGAAGCTACTGACTGAATGAAAGGAGCTGGCATCTCACTCTCTTTGAATCTTCTTTATCATGCTAAGAGGAGCAGGAAAAAGCAAAACATTTCAGAATTGCACCTTGCAATGCGGAGAAATTACTGTTTGTGCATTTACAATATTCATTGATTTTTGCGATTGAAAAACATCATGTTATTCATATACCAGAAATGATTGAAGCTACTGACTGAATGAAAGGAGCTGGCATCTCACTCTCTTTGAATCTTCTTTATCATGCTAAGAGGAGCAGGAAAAAGTAAAAAATTTCAGAATTGCACCTTGCAATGCGGAGAAATTACTGTTTGTGCATTTACAATATTCAATGATTTTTGCCATTGAAAAACGTCCAGAAATGATTGAAGCTACTGACTGAATGAAAGGAGCTGGCATCTCACTCTCTTTGAATCTTCTTTATCATGCTAAGAGGAGCAGGAAAAAGCAAAAAATTTCAGAATTGCACCTTGCAATGCGGAGAAATTACTGTTTGTGCATTTACAATATTCATTGATTTTTGCCATTGAAAAACATCATGTTATTCATATACCAGAAATGATTGAAGCTACTGACTGAATGAAAGGAGCTGGCATCTCACTCTCTTTGAATCTTCTTTATCATGCTAAGAGGAGCAGGAAAAAGCAAAAAATTTCAGAATTGCACCTTGCAATGCGGAGAAATTGCAGTTTGTGCATTTACAATATTCATTGATTTTTGCCATTGAAAAACGTCCAGAAATGATTGAAGCTACTGACTGAATGAAAGGAGCTGGCATCTCACTCTCTTTGAATCTTCTTTATCATGCTAAGAGGAGCAGGAAAAAGCAAAAAATTTCAGAATTGCACCTTGCAATGCGGAGAAATTACTGTTTGTGCATTTACAATATTCATTGATTTTTGCCATTGAAAAACGTCCAGAAATGATTGAAGCTACTGACTGAATGAAAGGAGCTGGCATCTCACTCTCTTTGAATCTTCTTTATCATGCTAAGAGGAGCAGGAAAAAGCAAAAAATTTCAGAATTGCACCTTGCAATGCGGAGAAATTACTGTTTGTGCATTTACAATATTCATTGATTTTTGCCATTGAAAAATGTCCAGAAATGATTGAAGCTACTGACTGAATGAAAGGAGCTGGCATCTCACTCTCTTTGAATCTTCTTTATCATGCTAAGAGGGGCAGGAAAAAGTAAAAAATTTCAGAATTGCACCTTGCAATGCGGAGAAATTACTGTTTGTGCATTTACAATATTCATTGATTTTTGCGATTGAAAAACATCATGTTATTCATATACCAGAAATGATTGAAGCTACTGACTGAATGAAAGGAGCTGGCATCTCACTCTCTTTGAATCTTCTTTATCATGCTAAGAGGAGCAGGAAAAAGTAAAAAATGTCAGAATTGCACCTTGCAATGCGGAGAAATTACTGTTTGTGCATTTACAATATTCAATGATTTTTGCCATTGAAAAACGTCCAGAAATGATTGAAGCTACTGACTGAATGAAAGGAGCTGGCATCTCACTCTCTTTGAATCTTCTTTATCATGCTAAGAGGAGCAGGAAAAAGCAAAAAATTTCAGAATTGCACCTTGCAATGCGGAGAAATTACTGTTTGTGCATTTACAATATTCATTGATTTTTGCCATTGAAAAACGTCCAGAAATGATTGAAGCTACTGACTGAATGAAAGGAGCTGGCATCTCACTCTCTTTGAATCTTCTTTATCATGCTAAGAGGAGCAGGAAAAAGCAAAAAATTTCAGAATTGCACCTTGCAATGCGGAGAAATTACTGTTTGTTCATTTACAATATTCATTGATTTTTGCCATTGAAAAATGTCCAGAAATGATTGAAGCTACTGACTGAATGAAAGGAGCTGGCATCTCACTCTCTTTGAATCTTCTTTATCATGCTAAGAGGAGCACGAAAAAGCAAAAAATTTCAGAATTGCGCCTTGCAATGCGGAGAAATTACTGTTTGTGCATTTACAAAATTCATTGATTTTTGCCATTGAAAAACATCATGTTATTCATATACCAGAAATGATTGAAGCTACTGACTGAAGGAAAGGATCTGGCATCTCACTCTCTTTGAATCTTCTTTGTCATGCTAAGAGGAGCAGGAAAAAGCAAAAAATTTCAGAATTGCACCTTGCAATGCGGAGAAATTACTGTTTGTGCATTTACAATATTCATTGATTTTTGCCATTGAAAAACGTCCAGAAATGATTGAAGCTACTGACTGAATGAAAGGAGCTGGCATCTCACTCTCTTTAAATCTTCTTTATCATGCTAAGAGGAGCAGGAAAAAGCAAAACATTTCAGAATTGCACCTTGCAATGCGGAGAAATTACTGTTTGTGCATTTACAATATTCATTGATTTTTGCGATTGAAAAACATCATGTTATTCATATACCAGAAATAATTGAAGCTACTGACTGAATGAAAGGAGCTGGCATCTCACTCTCTTTGAATCTTCTTTATCATGCTAAGAGGAGCAGGAAAAAGTAAAAAATTTCAGAATTGCACCTTGCAATGCGGAGAAATTACTGTTTGTGCATTTACAATATTCAATGATTTTTGCCATTGAAAAACGTCCAGAAATGATTGAAGCTACTGACTGAATGAAAGGAGCTGGCATCTCACTCTCTTTGAATCTTCTTTATCATGCTAAGAGGAGCAGGAAAAAGCAAAAAATTTCAGAATTGCACCTCGCAATGCGGAGAAATTACTGTTTGTGCATTTACAATATTCATTGATTTTTGCCATTGAAAAACGTCCAGAAATGATTGAAGCTACTGACTGAATGAAAGGAGCTGGCATCTCACTCTCTTTGAATCTTCTTTATCATGCTAAGAGGAGCAGGAAAAAGCAAAAAATTTCAGA
This sequence comes from Phyllobates terribilis, assembly GCF_046119375.1. Lineage (NCBI taxonomy): Eukaryota > Metazoa > Chordata > Amphibia > Anura > Dendrobatidae > Phyllobates > Phyllobates terribilis. Next base: position 105,704 of record NW_027364355.1, read on the forward strand.
ATTGCACCTTGCAATGCGGAGAAATTACTGTTTGTGCATTTACAATATTCATTGATTTTTGCCATTGAAAAACATCATGTTATTCATATACCAGAAATGATTGAAGCTACTGACTGAATGAAAGGAGCTGGCATCTCACTCTCTTTGAATCTTCTTTATCATGCTAAGAGGAGCAGGAAAAAGTAAAAAATTTCAGAATTGCACCTTGCAATGCGGAGAAATTACTGTTTGTGCATTTATAATATTCAATGATTTTTGCCATTGAAAAACGTCCAGAAATGATTGAAGCTACTGACTGAACGAAAGGAGCTGGCATCTCACTCTCTTTGAATCTTCTTTATCATGCTAAGAGGAGCAGGAAAAAGCAAAAAATTTCAGAATTGCACCTTGCAATGCGGAGAAATTACTGTTTGTGCATTTACAATATTCATTGATTTTTGCCATTGAAAAACATCATGTTATTCATATACCAGAAATGTTTGAAGCTACTGACTGAATGAAAGGAGCTGGCATCTCACTCTCTTTGAATCTTCTTTATCATGCTAAGAAGAGCAGGAAAAAGCAAAAAATTTCAGAATTGCACCTTGTAATGCGGAGAAATTACTGTTTGTGCATTTACAATATTCAATGATTTTTGCCATTGAAAAACGTCCAGAAATGATTGAAGCTACTGACTGAATGAAAGGAGCTGGCATCTCACTCTCTTTGAATCTTGTTTATCATGCTAAGAGGAGCAGGAAAAAGCAAAAAATTTCAGAATTGCACCTTGCAATGCGGAGAAATTACTGTTTGTGCATTTACAATATTCATTGATTTTTGCCATTGAAAAACGTCCAGAAATGATTGAAGCTACTGACTGAATGAAAGGAGCTGGCATCTCACTCTCTTTGAATCTTCTTTATCATGCTAAGAGGAGCAGGAAAAAGCAAAAAATTTCAGAATTGCACCTTGCAATGCGGAGAAATTACTGTTTGTGCATTTACAATATTCATTGATTTTTGCTATTGAAAAACATCATGTTATTCATATACCAGAAATGATTGAAGCTACTGACTGAATGAAAGGAGCTGGCATCTCACTCTCTTTGAATCTTCTTTATCATGCTAAGAGGAGCAGGAAAAAGCAAAAAAATTCAGAATTGCACCTTGCAATGCGGAGAAATTATAGTTTGTGCATTTACAATATTCATTGATTTTTGCCATTGAAAAACGTCCAGAAATGATTGAAGCTACTGACTGAATGAAAGGAGCTGGCATCTCACTCTCTTTGAATCTTCTTTATCATGCTAAGAGGAGCAGGAAAAAGCAAAAAATTTCAGAATTGCACCTTGCAATGCGGAGAAATTACTGTTTGTGCATTTACAATATTCATTGATTTTTGCCATTGAAAAACGTCCAGAAATGATTGAAGCTACTGACTGAATGAAAGGAGCTGGCATCTCACTCTCTTTGAATCTTCTTTATCATGCTAAGAGGAGCAGGAAAAAGCAAAAAATTTCAGAATTGCACCTTGCAATGCGGAGAAATTACTGTTTGTGCATTTACAATATTCATTGATTTTTGCTATTGAAAAACATCATGTTATTCATATACCAGAAATGATTGAAGCTACTGACTGAATGAAAGGAGCTGGCATCTCACTCTCTTTGAATCTTCTTTATCATGCTAAGAGGAGCAGGAAAAAGCAAAAAATTTCAGAATTGCACCTTGCAATGCGGAGAAATTACAGTTTGTGCATTTACAATATTCATTGATTTTTGCCATTGAAAAGCGTCCAGAAATGATTGAAGCTACTGACTGAATGAAAGGAGCTGGCATCTCACTCTCTTTGAATCTTCTTTATCATGCTAAGAGGAGCAGGAAAAAGCAAAAAATTTCAGAATTGCACCTTGCAATGCGGAGAAATTACTGTTTGTGCATTTACAAAATTCATTGATTTTTGCCATTGAAAAACATCATGTTATTCATATACCAGAAATGATTGAAGCTACTGACTGAAGGAAAGGAGCTGGCATCTCACTCTCTTTGAATCTTCTTTATCATGCTAAGAGGAGCAGGAAAAAGCAAAAAATTTCAGAATTGCACCTTGCAATGCGGAGAAATTACTGTTTGTGCATTTACAATATTCATTGATTTTTGCCATTGAAAAACGTCCAGAAATGATTGAAGCTACTGACTGAATGAAAGGAGCTGGCATCTCACTCTCTTTGAATCTTCTTTATCATGCTAAGAGGAGCAGGAAAAAGCAAAAAATTTCAGAATTGCACCTTGCAATGCGGAGAAATTACTGTTTGTGCATTTACAATATTCATTGATTTTTGCGATTGAAAAACATCATGTTATTCATATACCAGAATTGATTGAAGCTACTGACTGAATGAAAGGAGCTGGCATCTCATTCTCTTTGAATCTTCTTTATCATGCTAAGAGGAGCAGGAAAAAGTAAAAAATTTCAGAATTGCACCTTGCAATGCGGAGAAATTACTGTTTGTGCATTTACAATATTCAATGATTTTTGCCATTGAAAAACGTCCAGAAATGATTGAAGCTACTGACTGAATGAAAGGAGCTGGCATCTCACTCTCTTTGAATCTTGTTTATCATGCTAAGAGGAGCAGGAAAAAGCAAAAAATTTCAGAATTGCACCTTGCAATGCGGAGAAATTACTGTTTGTGCATTTACAATATTCATTGATTTTTGCCATTGAAAAACGTCCAGAAATGATTGAAGCTACTGACTGAATGAAAGGAGCTGGCATCTCACTCTCTTTGAATCTTCTTTATCATGCTAAGAGGAGCAGGAAAAAGCCAAAAATTTCAGAATTGCACCTTGCAATGCGGAGAAATTACTGTTTGTGCATTTACAATATTCATTGATTTTTGCTATTGAAAAACATCATGTTATTCATATACCAGAAATGATTGAAGCTACTGACTGAATGAAAGGAGCTGGCATCTCACTCTCTTTGAATCTTCTTTATCATGCTAAGAGGAGCAGGAAAAAGCAAAAAATTTCAGAATTGCACCTTGCAATGCGGAGAAATTGCAGTTTGTGCATTTACAATATTCATTGATTTTTGCCATTGAAAAACGTCCAGAAATGATTGAAGCTACTGACTGAATGAAAGGAGCTGGCATCTCACTCTCTTTGAATCTTCTTTATCATGCTAAGAGGAGCAGGAAAAAGTAAAAAATTTCAGAATTGCACCTTGCAATGCGGAGAAATTACTGTTTGTGCATTTACAATATTCATTGATTTTTGCGATTGAAAAACATCATGTTATTCATATACCAGAAATGATTGAAGCTACTGACTGAATGAAAGGAGCTGGCATCTCACTCTCTTTGAATCTTCTTTATCATGCTAAGAGGAGCAGGAAAAAGTAAAAAATTTCAGAATTGCACCTTGCAATGCGGAGAAATTACTGTTTGTGCATTTACAATATTCAATGATTTTTGCCATTGAAAAACGTCCAGAAATGATTGAAGCTACTGACTGAATGAAAGGAGCTGGCATCTCACTCTCTTTGAATCTTGTTTATCATGCTAAGAGGAGCAGGAAAAAGCAAAAAATTTCAGAATTGCACCTTGCAATGCGGAGAAATTACTGTTTGTGCATTTACAATATTCATTGATTTTTGCCATTGAAAAACGTCCAGAAATGATTGAAGCTACTGACTGAATGAAAGGAGCTGGCATCTCACTCTCTTTGAATCTTCTTTATCATGCTAAGAGGAGCAGGAAAAAGCAAAAAATTTCAGAATTGCACCTTGCAATGCGGAGAAATTACTGTTTGTTCATTTACAATATTCATTGATTTTTGCCATTGAAAAATGTCCAGAAATGATTGAAGCTACTGACTGAATGAAAGGAGCTGGCATCTCACTCTCTTTGAATCTTCTTTATCATGCTAAGAGGAGCACGAAAAAGCAAAAAATTTCAGAATTGCGCCTTGCAATGCGGAGAAATTACTGTTTGTGCATTTACAAAATTCATTGATTTTTGCCATTGAAAAACATCATGTTATTCATATACCAGAAATGATTGAAGCTACTGACTGAAGGAAAGGATCTGGCATCTCACTCTCTTTGAATCTTCTTTGTCATGCTAAGAGGAGCAGGAAAAAGCAAAAAATTTCAGAATTGCACCTTGCAATGCGGAGAAATTACTGTTTGTGCATTTACAATATTCATTGATTTTTGCCATTGAAAAACGTCCAGAAATGATTGAAGCTACTGACTGAATGAAAGGAGCTGGCATCTCACTCTCTTTGAATCTTCTTTATCATGCTAAGAGGAGCAGGAAAAAGCAAAACATTTCAGAATTGCACCTTGCAATGCGGAGAAATTACTGTTTGTGCATTTACAATATTCATTGATTTTTGCGATTGAAAAACATCATGTTATTCATATACCAGAAATGATTGAAGCTACTGACTGAATGAAAGGAGCTGGCATCTCACTCTCTTTGAATCTTCTTTATCATGCTAAGAGGAGCAGGAAAAAGTAAAAAATTTCAGAATTGCACCTTGCAATGCGGAGAAATTACTGTTTGTGCATTTACAATATTCAATGATTTTTGCCATTGAAAAACGTCCAGAAATGATTGAAGCTACTGACTGAATGAAAGGAGCTGGCATCTCACTCTCTTTGAATCTTCTTTATCATGCTAAGAGGAGCAGGAAAAAGCAAAAAATTTCAGAATTGCACCTCGCAATGCGGAGAAATTACTGTTTGTGCATTTACAATATTCATTGATTTTTGCCATTGAAAAACGTCCAGAAATGATTGAAGCTACTGACTGAATGAAAGGAGCTGGCATCTCACTCTCTTTGAATCTTCTTTATCATGCTAAGAGGAGCAGGAAAAAGCAAAAAATTTCAGAATTGCACCTTGCAATGCGGAGAAATTACTGTTTGTGCATTTACAATATTCATTGATTTTTGCCATTGAAAAACATCATGTTATTCATATACCAGAAATGATTGAAGCTACTGACTGAATGAAAGGAGCTGGCATCTCACTCTCTTTGAATCTTCTTTATCATGCTAAGAGGAGCAGGAAAAAGTAAAAAATTTCAGAATTGCACCTTGCAATGCGGAGAAATTACTGTTTGTGCATTTATAATATTCAATGATTTTTGCCATTGAAAAACGTCCAGAAATGATTGAAGCTACTGACTGAACGAAAGGAGCTGGCATCTCACTCTCTTTGAATCTTCTTTATCATGCTAAGAGGAGCAGGAAAAAGCAAAAAATTTCAGAATTGCACCTTGCAATGCGGAGAAATTACTGTTTGTGCATTTACAATATTCATTGATTTTTGCCATTGAAAAACATCATGTTATTCATATACCAGAAATGTTTGAAGCTACTGACTGAATGAAAGGAGCTGGCATCTCACTCTCTTTGAATCTTCTTTATCATGCTAAGAAGAGCAGGAAAAAGCAAAAAATTTCAGAATTGCACCTTGTAATGCGGAGAAATTACTGTTTGTGCATTTACAATATTCAATGATTTTTGCCATTGAAAAACGTCCAGAAATGATTGAAGCTACTGACTGAATGAAAGGAGCTGGCATCTCACTCTCTTTGAATCTTGTTTATCATGCTAAGAGGAGCAGGAAAAAGCAAAAAATTTCAGAATTGCACCTTGCAATGCGGAGAAATTACTGTTTGTGCATTTACAATATTCATTGATTTTTGCCATTGAAAAACGTCCAGAAATGATTGAAGCTACTGACTGAATGAAAGGAGCTGGCATCTCACTCTCTTTGAATCTTCTTTATCATGCTAAGAGGAGCAGGAAAAATCAAAAAATTTCAGAATTGCACCTTGCAATGCGGAGAAATTACTGTTTGTGCATTTACAATATTCATTGATTTTTGCTATTGAAAAACATCATGTTATTCATATACCAGAAATGATTGAAGCTACTGACTGAATGAAAGGAGCTGGCATCTCACTCTCTTTGAATCTTCTTTATCATGCTAAGAGGAGCAGGAAAAAGCAAAAAAATTCAGAATTGCACCTTGCAATGCGGAGAAATTATAGTTTGTGCATTTACAATATTCATTGATTTTTGCCATTGAAAAACGTCCAGAAATGATTGAAGCTACTGACTGAATGAAAGGAGCTGGCATCTCACTCTCTTTGAATCTTCTTAATCATGCTAAGAGGAGCAGGAAAAAGCAAAAAATTTCAGAATTGCACCTTGCAATGCGGAGAAATTACTGTTTGTGCATTTACAATATTCATTGATTTTTGCCATTGAAAAACGTCCAGAAATGATTGAAGCTACTGACTGAATGAAAGGAGCTGGCATCTCACTCTCTTTGAATCTTCTTTATCATGCTAAGAGGAGCAGGAAAAAGCAAAAAATTTCAGAATTGCACCTTGCAATGCGGAGAAATTACTGTTTGTGCATTTACAATATTCATTGATTTTTGCTATTGAAAAACATCATGTTATTCATATACCAGAAATGATTGAAGCTACTGACTGAATGAAAGGAGCTGGCATCTCACTCTCTTTGAATCTTCTTTATCATGCTAAGAGGAGCAGGAAAAAGCAAAAAATTTCAGAATTGCACCTTGCAATGCGGAGAAATTACAGTTTGTGCATTTACAATATTCATTGATTTTTGCCATTGAAAAGCGTCCAGAAATGATTGAAGCTACTGACTGAATGAAAGGAGCTGGCATCTCACTCTCTTTGAATCTTCTTTATCATGCTAAGAGGAGCAGGAAAAAGCAAAAAATTTCAGAATTGCACCTTGCAATGCGGAGAAATTACTGTTTGTGCATTTACAAAATTCATTGATTTTTGCCATTGAAAAACATCATGTTATTCATATACCAGAAATGATTGAAGCTACTGACTGAAGGAAAGGAGCTGGCATCTCACTCTCTTTGAATCTTCTTTATCATGCTAAGAGGAGCAGGAAAAAGCAAAAAATTTCAGAATTGCACCTTGCAATGCGGAGAAATTACTGTTTGTGCATTTACAATATTCATTGATTTTTGCCATTGAAAAACGTCCAGAAATGATTGAAGCTACTGACTGAATGAAAGGAGCTGGCATCTCACTCTCTTTGAATCTTCTTTATCATGCTAAGAGGAGCAGGAAAAAGCAAAAAATTTCAGAATTGCACCTTGCAATGCGGAGAAATTACTGTTTGTGCATTTACAATATTCATTGATTTTTGCGATTGAAAAACATCATGTTATTCATATACCAGAAATGATTGAAGCTACTGACTGAATGAAAGGAGCTGGCATCTCATTCTCTTTGAATCTTCTTTATCATGCTAAGAGGAGCAGGAAAAAGTAAAAAATTTCAGAATTGCACCTTGCAATGCGGAGAAATTACTGTTTATGCATTTACAATATTCAATGATTTTTGCCATTGAAAAACGTCCAGAAATGATTGAAGCTACTGACTGAATGAAAGGAGCTGGCATCTCACTCTCTTTTAATCTTGTTTATCATGCTAAGAGGAGCAGGAAAAAGCAAAAAATTTCAGAATTGCACCTTGCAATGCGGAGAAATTACTGTTTGTGCATTTACAATATTCATTGATTTTTGCCATTGAAAAACGTCCAGAAATGATTGAAGCTACTGACTGAATGAAAGGAGCTGGCATCTCACTCTCTTTGAATCTTCTTTATCATGCTAAGAGGAGCAGGAAAAAGCCAAAAATTTCAGAATTGCACCTTGCAATGCGGAGAAATTACTGTTTGTGCATTTACAATATTCATTGATTTTTGCTATTGAAAAACATCATGTTATTCATATACCAGAAATGATTGAAGCTACTGACTGAATGAAAGGAGCTGGCATCTCACTCTCTTTGAATCTTCTTTATCATGCTAAGAGGAGCAGGAAAAAGCAAAAAATTTCAGAATTGCACCTTGCAATGCGGAGAAATTGCAGTTTGTGCATTTACAATATTCATTGATTTTTGCCATTGAAAAACATCCAGAAATGATTGAAGCTACTGACTGAATGAAAGGAGCTGGCATCTCACTCTCTTTGAATCTTCTTTATCATGCTAAGAGGAGCAGGAAAAAGCAAAAAATTTCAGAATTGCACCTTGCAATGCGGAGAAATTACTGTTTGTGCATTTACAATATTCATTGATTTTTGCCATTGAAAAACATCATGTTATTCATATACCAGAAATGATTGAAGCTACTGACTGAATGAAAGGAGCTGGCATCTCACTCTCTTTGAATCTTCTTTATCATGCTAAGAGGAGCAGGAAAAAGCAAAAAATTTCAGAATTGCACCTTGCAATGCGGAGAAATTGCAGTTTGTGCATTTACAATATTCATTGATTTTTGCCATTGAAAAACGTCCAGAAATGATTGAAGCTACTGACTGAATGAAAGGAGCTGGCATCTCACTCTCTTTGAATCTTCTTTATCATGCTAAGAGGAGCAGGAAAAAGCAAAAAATTTCAGAATTGCACCTTGCAATGCGGAGAAATTACTGTTTGTGCATTTACAATATTCATTGATTTTTGCCATTGAAAAACGTCCAGAAATGATTGAAGCTACTGACTGAATGAAAGGAGCTGGCATCTCACTCTCTTTGAATCTTCTTTATCATGCTAAGAGGAGCAGGAAAAAGCAAAAAATTTCAGAATTGCACCTTGCAATGCGGAGAAATTACTGTTTGTGCATTTACAATATTCATTGATTTTTGCGATTGAAAAACATCATGTTATTCATATACCAGAAATGATTGAAGCTACTGACTGAATGAAAGGAGCTGGCATCTCATTCTCTTTGAATCTTCTTTATCATGCTAAGAGGAGCAGGAAAAAGTAAAAAATTTCAGAATTGCACCTTGCAATGCGGAGAAATTACTGTTTATGCATTTACAATATTCAATGATTTTTGCCATTGAAAAACGTCCAGAAATGATTGAAGCTACTGACTGAATGAAAGGAGCTGGCATCTCACTCTCTTTTAATCTTGTTTATCATGCTAAGAGGAGCAGGAAAAAGCAAAAAATTTCAGAATTGCACCTTGCAATGCGGAGAAATTACTGTTTGTGCATTTACAATATTCATTGATTTTTGCCATTGAAAAACGTCCAGAAATGATTGAAGCTACTGACTGAATGAAAGGAGCTGGCATCTCACTCTCTTTGAATCTTCTTTATCATGCTAAGAGGAGCAGGAAAAAGCCAAAAATTTCAGAATTGCACCTTGCAATGCGGAGAAATTACTGTTTGTGCATTTACAATATTCATTGATTTTTGCTATTGAAAAACATCATGTTATTCATATACCAGAAATGATTGAAGCTACTGACTGAATGAAAGGAGCTGGCATCTCACTCTCTTTGAATCTTCTTTATCATGCTAAGAGGAGCAGGAAAAAGCAAAAAATTTCAGAATTGCACCTTGCAATGCGGAGAAATTGCAGTTTGTGCATTTACAATATTCATTGATTTTTGCCATTGAAAAACATCCAGAAATGATTGAAGCTACTGACTGAATGAAAGGAGCTGGCATCTCACTCTCTTTGAATCTTCTTTATCATGCTAAGAGGAGCAGGAAAAAGCAAAAAATTTCAGAATTGCACCTTGCAATGCGGAGAAATTACTGTTTGTGCATTTACAATATTCATTGATTTTTGCCATTGAAAAACATCATGTTATTCATATACCAGAAATGATTGAAGCTACTGACTGAATGAAAGGAGCTGGCATCTCACTCTCTTTGAATCTTCTTTATCATGCTAAGAGGAGCAGGAAAAAGCAAAAAATTTCAGAATTGCACCTTGCAATGCGGAGAAATTGCAGTTTGTGCATTTACAATATTCATTGATTTTTGCCATTGAAAAACGTCCAGAAATGATTGAAGCTACTGACTGAATGAAAGGAGCTGGCATCTCACTCTCTTTGAATCTTCTTTATCATGCTAAGAGGAGCAGGAAAAAGCAAAAAATTTCAGAATTGCACCTTGCAATGCGGAGAAATTACTGTTTGTGCATTTACAATATTCATTGATTTTTGCCATTGAAAAACGTCCAGAAATGATTGAAGCTACTGACTGAATGAAAGGAGCTGGCATTTCACTCTCTTTGAATCTTCTTTATCATGCTAAGAGGAGCAGGAAAAAGCAAAAAATTTCAGAATTGCACCTTGCAATGCGGAGAAATTACTGTTTGTGCATTTACAATATTCATTGATTTTTGCCATTGAAAAATGTCCAGAAATGATTGAAGCTACTGACTGAATGAAAGGAGCTGGCATCTCACTCTCTTTGAATCTTCTTTATCATGCTAAGAGGAGCAGGAAAAAGCAAAAAATTTCAGAATTGCGCCTTGCAATGCGGAGAAATTACTGTTTGTGCATTTACAAAATTCATTGATTTTTGCCATTGAAAAACATCATGTTATTCATATACCAGAAATGATTGAAGCTACTGACTGAAGGAAAGGATCTGGCATCTCACTCTCTTTGAATCTTCTTTGTCATGCTAAGAGGAGCAGGAAAAAGCAAAAAATTTCAGAATTGCACCTTGCAATGCGGAGAAATTACTGTTTGTGCATTTACAATATTCATTGATTTTTGCCATTGAAAAACGTCCAGAAATGATTGAAGCTACTGACTGAATGAAAGGAGCTGGCATCTCACTCTCTTTGAATCTTCTTTATCATGCTAAGAGGAGCAGGAAAAAGCAAAACATTTCAGAATTGCACCTTGCAATGCGGAGAAATTACTGTTTGTGCATTTACGATATTCATTGATTTTTGCGATTGAAAAACATCATGTTATTCATATACCAGAAATGATTGAAGCTACTGACTGAATGAAAGGAGCTGGCATCTCACTCTCTTTGAATCTTCTTTATCATGCTAAGAGGAGCAGGAAAAAGTAAAAAATTTCAGAATTGCACCTTGCAATGCGGAGAAATTACTGTTTGTGCATTTACAATATTCAATGATTTTTGCCATTGAAAAACGTCCAGAAATGATTGAAGCTACTGACTGAATGAAAGGAGCTGGCATCTCACTCTCTTTGAATCTTCTTTATCATGCTAAGAGGAGCAGGAAAAAGCAAAAAATTTCAGAATTGCACCTTGCAATGCGGAGAAATTACTGTTTGTGCATTTACAATATTCATTGATTTTTGCCATTGAAAAACGTCCAGAAATGATTGAAGCTACTGACTGAATGAAAGGAGCTGGCATCTCACTCTCTTTGAATCTTCTTTATCATGCTAAGAGGAGCAGGAAAAAGCAAAAAATTTCAGAATTGCACCTTGCAATGCGGAGAAATTACTGTTTGTGCATTTACAATATTCATTGATTTTTGCCATTGAAAAATGTCCAGAAATGATTGAAGCTACTGACTGAATGAAAGGAGCTGGCATCTCACTCTCTTTGAATCTTCTTTATCATGCTAAGAGGAGCAGGAAAAAGCAAAAAATTTCAGAATTGCGCCTTGCAATGCGGAGAAATTACTGTTTGTGCATTTACAAAATTCATTGATTTTTGCCATTGAAAAACATCATGTTATTCATATACCAGAAATGATTGAAGCTACTGACTGAAGGAAAGGATCTGGCATCTCACTCTCTTTGAATCTTCTTTGTCATGCTAAGAGGAGCAGGAAAAAGCAAAAAATTTCAGAATTGCACCTTGCAATGCGGAGAAATTACTGTTTGTGCATTTACAATATTCATTGATTTTTGCCATTGAAAAACGTCCAGAAATGATTGAAGCTACTGACTGAATGAAAGGAGCTGGCATCTCACTCTCTTTGAATCTTCTTTATCATGCTAAGAGGAGCAGGAAAAAGCAAAACATTTCAGAATTGCACCTTGCAATGCGGAGAAATTACTGTTTGTGCATTTACAATATTCAATGATTTTTGCCATTGAAAAACGTCCAGAAATGATTGAAGCTACTGACTGAATGAAAGGAGCTGGCATCTCACTCTCTTTGAATCTTCTTTATCATGCTAAGAGGAGCAGGAAAAAGCAAAAAATTTCAGAATTGCACCTTGCAATGCGGAGAAATTACTGTTTGTGCATTTACAATATTCATTGATTTTTGCCATTGAAAAACATCATGTTATTCATATACCAGAAATGATTGAAGCTACTGACTGAATGAAAGGAGCTGGCATCTCACTCTCTTTGAATCTTCTTTATCATGCTAAGAGGAGCAGGAAAAAGCAAAAAATTTCAGAATTGCACCTTGCAATGCGGAGAAATTGCAGTTTGTGCATTTACAATATTCATTGATTTTTGCCATTGAAAAACGTCCAGAAATGATTGAAGCTACTGACTGAATGAAAGGAGCTGGCATCTCACTCTCTTTGAATCTTCTTTATCATGCTAAGAGGAGCAGGAAAAAGCAAAAAATTTCAGAATTGCACCTTGCAATGCGGAGAAATTGCAGTTTGTGCATTTACAATATTCATTGATTTTTGCCATTGAAAAACGTCCAGAAATGATTGAAGCTACTGACTGAATGAAAGGAGCTGGCATCTCACTCTCTTTGAATCTTCTTTATCATGCTAAGAGGAGCAGGAAAAAGCAAAAAATTTCAGAATTGCACCTTGCAATGCGGAGAAATTACTGTTTGTGCATTTACAATATTCATTGATTTTTGCCATTGAAAAACATCATGTTATTCATATACCAGAAATGATTGAAGCTACTGACTGAATGAAAGGAGCTGGCATCTCACTCTCTTTGAATCTTCTTTATCATGCTAAGAGGAGCAGGAAAAAGCAAAAAATTTCAGAATTGCACCTTGCAATGCGGAGAAATTGCAGTTTGTGCATTTACAATATTCATTGATTTTTGCCATTGAAAAACGTCCAGAAATGATTGAAGCTACTGACTGAATGAAAGGAGCTGGCATCTCACTCTCTTTGAATCTTCTTTATCATGCTAAGAGGAGCAGGAAAAAGCAAAAAATTTCAGAATTGCACCTTGCAATGCGGAGAAATTACTGTTTGTGCATTTACAATATTCATTGATTTTTGCCATTGAAAAATGTCCAGAAATGATTGAAGCTACTGACTGAATGAAAGGAGCTGGCATCTCACTCTCTTTGAATCTTCTTTATCATGCTAAGAGGAGCAGGAAAAAGCAAAAAATTTCAGAATTGCGCCTTGCAATGCGGAGAAATTACTGTTTGTGCATTTACAAAATTCATTGATTTTTGCCATTGAAAAACATCATGTTATTCATATACCAGAAATGATTGAAGCTACTGACTGAAGGAAAGGATCTGGCATCTCACTCTCTTTGAATCTTCTTTGTCATGCTAAGAGGAGCAGGAAAAAGCAAAAAATTTCAGAATTGCACCTTGCAATGCGGAGAAATTACTGTTTGTGCATTTACAATATTCATTGATTTTTGCCATTGAAAAACGTCCAGAAATGATTGAAGCTACTGACTGAATGAAAGGAGCTGGCATCTCACTCTCTTTGAATCTTCTTTATCATGCTAAGAGGAGCAGGAAAAAGCAAAACATTTCAGAATTGCACCTTGCAATGCGGAGAAATTACTGTTTGTGCATTTACAATATTCATTGATTTTTGCGATTGAAAAACATCATGTTATTCATATACCAGAAATGATTGAAGCTACTGACTGAATGAAAGGAGCTGGCATCTCACTCTCTTTGAATCTTCTTTATCATGCTAAGAGGAGCAGGAAAAAGTAAAAAATTTCAGAATTGCACCTTGCAATGCGGAGAAATTACTGTTTGTGCATTTACAATATTCAATGATTTTTGCCATTGAAAAACGTCCAGAAATGATTGAAGCTACTGACTGAATGAAAGGAGCTGGCATCTCACTCTCTTTGAATCTTCTTTATCATGCTAAGAGGAGCAGGAAAAAGCAAAAAATTTCAGAATTGCACCTTGCAATGCGGAGAAATTACTGTTTGTGCATTTACAATATTCATTGATTTTTGCCATTGAAAAACGTCCAGAAATGATTGAAGCTACTGACTGAATGAAAGGAGCTGGCATCTCACTCTCTTTGAATCTTCTTTATCATGCTAAGAGGAGCAGGAAAAAGCAAAAAATTTCAGAATTGCACCTTGCAATGCGGAGAAATTACTGTTTGTGCATTTACAATATTCATTGATTTTTGCCATTGAAAAATGTCCAGAAATGATTGAAGCTACTGACTGAATGAAAGGAGCTGGCATCTCACTCTCTTTGAATCTTCTTTATCATGCTAAGAGGAGCAGGAAAAAGCAAAAAATTTCAGAATTGCGCCTTGCAATGCGGAGAAATTACTGTTTGTGCATTTACAAAATTCATTGATTTTTGCCATTGAAAAACATCATGTTATTCATATACCAGAAATGATTGAAGCTACTGACTGAAGGAAAGGATCTGGCATCTCACTCTCTTTGAATCTTCTTTGTCATGCTAAGAGGAGCAGGAAAAAGCAAAAAATTTCAGAATTGCACCTTGCAATGCGGAGAAATTACTGTTTGTGCATTTACAATATTCATTGATTTTTGCCATTGAAAAACGTCCAGAAATGATTGAAGCTACTGACTGAATGAAAGGAGCTGGCATCTCACTCTCTTTGAATCTTCTTTATCATGCTAAGAGGAGCAGGAAAAAGCAAAACATTTCAGAATTGCACCTTGCAATGCGGAGAAATTACTGTTTGTGCATTTACAATATTCATTGATTTTTGCGATTGAAAAACATCATGTTATTCATATACCAGAAATGATTGAAGCTACTGACTGAATGAAAGGAGCTGGCATCTCACTCTCTTTGAATCTTCTTTATCATGCTAAAAGGAGCAGGAAAAAGTAAAAAATTTCAGAATTGCACCTTGCAATGCGGAGAAATTACTGTTTGTGCATTTACAATATTCAATGATTTTTGCCATTGAAAAACGTCCAGAAATGATTGAAGCTACTGACTGAATGAAAGGAGCTGGCATCTCACTCTCTTTGAATCTTCTTTATCATGCTAAGAGGAGCAGGAAAAAGCAAAAAATTTCAGAATTGCACCTTGCAATGCGGAGAAATTACTGTTTGTGCATTTACAATATTCATTGATTTTTGCCATTGAAAAACGTCCAGAAATGATTGAAGCTACTGACTGAATGAAAGGAGCTGGCATCTCACTCTCTTTGAATCTTCTTTATCATGCTAAGAGGAGCAGGAAAAAGCAAAAAATTTCAGAATTGCACCTTGCAATGCGGAGAAATTACTGTTTGTGCATTTACAATATTCATTGATTTTTGCCATTGAAAAACATCATGTTATTCATATACCAGAAATGATTGAAGCTACTGACTGAATGAAAGGAGCTGGCATCTCACTCTCTTTGAATCTTCTTTATCATGCTAAGAGGAGCAGGAAAAAGTAAAAAATTTCAGAATTGCACCTTGCAATGCGGAGAAATTACTGTTTGTGCATTTATAATATTCAATGATTTTTGCCATTGAAAAACGTCCAGAAATGATTGAAGCTACTGACTGAACGAAAGGAGCTGGCATCTCACTCTCTTTGAATCTTCTTTATCATGCTAAGAGGAGCAGGAAAAAGCAAAAAATTTCAGAATTGCACCTTGCAATGCGGAGAAATTACTGTTTGTGCATTTACAATATTCATTGATTTTTGCCATTGAAAAACATCATGTTATTCATATACCAGAAATGTTTGAAGCTACTGACTGAATGAAAGGAGCTGGCATCTCACTCTCTTTGAATCTTCTTTATCATGCTAAGAGGAGCAGGAAAAAGCAAAAAATTTCAGAATTGCACCTTGCAATGCGGAGAAATTACTGTTTGTGCATTTACAATATTCAATGATTTTTGCCATTGAAAAACGTCCAGAAATGATTGAAGCTACTGACTGAATGAAAGGAGCTGGCATCTCACTCTCTTTGAATCTTGTTTATCATGCTAAGAGGAGCAGGAAAAAGCAAAAAATTTCAGAATTGCACCTTGCAATGCGGAGAAATTACTGTTTGTGCATTTACAATATTCATTGATTTTTGCCATTGAAAAACGTCCAGAAATGATTGAAGCTACTGACTGAATGAAAGGAGCTGGCATCTCACTCTCTTTGAATCTTCTTTATCATGCTAAGAGGAGCAGGAAAAAGCAAAAAATTTCAGAATTGCACCTTGCAATGCGGAGAAATTACTGTTTGTGCATTTACAATATTCATTGATTTTTGCTATTGAAAAACATCATGTTATTCATATACCAGAAATGATTGAAGCTACTGACTGAATGAAAGGAGCTGGCATCTGACTCTCTTTGAATCTTCTTTATCATGCTAAGAGGAGCAGGAAAAAGCAAAAAATTTCAGAATTGCACCTTGCAATGCGGAGAAATTATAGTTTGTGCATTTACAATATTCATTGATTTTTGCCATTGAAAAACGTCCAGAAATGATTGAAGCTACTGACTGAATGAAAGGAGCTGGCATCTCACTCTCTTTGAATCTTCTTTATCATGCTAAGAGGAGCAGGAAAAAGCAAAAAATTTCAGAATTGCACCTTGCAATGCGGAGAAATTACTGTTTGTGCATTTACAATATTCATTGATTTTTGCCATTGAAAAACGTCCAGAAATGATTGAAGCTACTGACTGAATGAAAGGAGCTGGCATCTCACTCTCTTTGAATCTTCTTTATCATGCTAAGAGGAGCAGGAAAAAGCAAAAAATTTCAGAATTGCACCTTGCAATGCGGAGAAATTACTGTTTGTGCATTTACAATATTCATTGATTTTTGCTATTGAAAAACATCATGTTATTCATATACCAGAAATGATTGAAGCTACTGACTGAATGAAAGGAGCTGGCATCTCACTCTCTTTGAATCTTCTTTATCATGCTAAGAGGAGCAGGAAAAAGCAAAAAATTTCAGAATTGCACCTTGCAATGCGGAGAAATTACAGTTTGTGCATTTACAATATTCATTGATTTTTGCCATTGAAAAGCGTCCAGAAATGATTGAAGCTACTGACTGAATGAAAGGAGCTGGCATCTCACTCTCTTTGAATCTTCTTTATCATGCTAAGAGGAGCAGGAAAAAGCAAAAAATTTCAGAATTGCACCTTGCAATGCGGAGAAATTACTGTTTGTGCATTTACAATATTCATTGATTTTTGCCATTGAAAAACGTCCAGAAATGATTGAAGGTACTGACTGAATGAAAGGAGCTGGCATCTCACTCTCTTTGAATCTTCTTTATCATGCTAAGAGGAGCAGGAAAAAGCAAAAAATTTCAGAATTGCACCTTGCAATGCGGAGAAATTACTGTTTGTGCATTTACAATATTCATTGATTTTTGCCATTGAAAAACGTCCAGAAATGATTGAAGCTACTGACTGAATGAAAGGAGCTGGCATCTCACTCTCTTTGAATCTTCTTTATCATGCTAAGAGGAGCAGGAAAAAGCAAAAAATTTCAGAATTGCACCTTGCAATGCGGAGAAATTACTGTTTGTGCATTTACAATATTCATTGATTTTTGCCATTGAAAAATGTCCAGAAATGATTGAAGCTACTGACTGAATGAAAGGAGCTGGCATCTCACTCTCTTTGAATCTTCTTTATCATGCTAAGAGGAGCAGGAAAAAGCAAAAAATTTCAGAATTGCGCCTTGCAATGCGGAGAAATTACTGTTTGTGCATTTACAAAATTCATTGATTTTTGCCATTGAAAAATATCATGTTATTCATATACCAGAAATGATTGATGTTTTTCAATGGCAAAAATCAATGAATATTGTAAATGCACAAACAGTAATTTCTCCGCATTGCAAGGTGCAATTCTGAAATTTTTTGCTTTTTCCTGCTAATCCTAGCATGATAAAGAAGATTCAAAGAGAGTGAGATGCCAGCTCCTTTCATTCAGTCAGTAGCTTCAAACATTTCTGGACGTTTTTCAATGGCAAAAATCAATGAATATTGTAAATGCACAAACAGTAATATCTCCACATTGCAAGGTGCAATTCTGAAATTTTTTGCTTTTTCCTGTTAATCCTAGCATGATAAAGAAGATTTAAAGAGAGTGAGATGCCAGCTCCTTTCATTCAGTCAGTAGCTTCAAACATTTCTGGTATATGAAAAACATGTTTTTCAATGGCAAAAATCAATGAATATTGTAAATGCACAAACAGTAATATCTCCACATTGCAAGGTGCAATTCTGAAATTTTTTGCTTTTTCCTGCTAATCCTAGCATGATAAAGAAGATTCAAAGAGAGTGAGATGCCAGCTCCTTTCATTCAGTCAGTAGCTTCAAACATTTCTGGTATATGAAAAACATGTTTTTCAATGGCAAAAATCAATGAATATTGTAAATGCACAAACAGTAATATCTCCACATTGCAAGGTGCAATTCTGAAATTTTTTGCTTTTTCCTGCTAATCCTAGCATGATAAAGAAGATTCAAAGAGAGTGAGATGCCAGCTCCTTTCATTCAGTCAGTAGCTTCAAACATTTCTGGATGTTTTTCAATGGCAAAAATCAATGAATATTGTAAATGCACAAACAGTAATATCTCCACATTGCAAGGTGCAATTCTGAAATTTTTTGCTTTTTCCTGCTAATCCTAGCATGATAAAGAAGATTCAAAGAGAGTGAGATGCCAGCTCCTTTCATTCAGTCAGTAGCTTCAAACATTTCTGGACGTTTTTCAATGGCAAAAATCAATGAATATTGTAAATGCACAAACAGTAATATCTCCACATTGCAAGGTGCAATTCTGAAATTTTTTGCTTTTTCCTGTTAATCCTAGCATGATAAAGAAGATTCAAAGAGAGTGAGATGCCAGCTCCTTTCATTCAGTCAGTAGCTTCAAACATTTCTGGTATATGAAAAACATGTTTTTCAATGGCAAAAATCAATGAATATTGTAAATGCACAAACAGTAATATCTCCACATTGCAAGGTGCAATTCTGAAATTTTTTGTTTTTTCCTGTTAATCCTAGCATGATAAAGAAGATTCAAAGAGAGTGAGATGCCAGCTCCTTTCATTCAGTCAGTAGCTTCAAACATTTCTGGTATATGAAAAACATGTTTTTCAATGGCAAAAATCAATGAATATTGTAAATGCACAAACAGTAATATCTCCACATTGCAAGGTGCAATTCTGAAATTTTTTGCTTTTTCCTGCTAATCCTAGCATGATAAAGAAGATTCAAAGAGAGTGAGATGCCAGCTCCTTTCATTCAGTCAGTAGCTTCAAACATTTCTGGTATATGAAAAACATGTTTTTCAATGGCAAAAATCAATGAATATTGTAAATGCACAAACAGTAATATCTCCACATTGCAAGGTGCAATTCTGAAATTTTTTGCTTTTTCCTGCTAATCCTAGCATGATAAAGAAGTTTCAAAGAGAGTGAGATGCCAGCTCCTTTCATTCAGTCAGTAGCTTCAAACATTTCTGGTATATGAAAAACATGTTTTTCAATGGCAAAAATCAATGAATATTGTAAATGCACAAACAGTAATATCTCCACATTGCAAGGTGCAATTCTGAAATTTTTTGCTTTTTCCTGCTAATCCTAGCATGATAAAGAAGATTCAAAGAGAGTGAGATGCCAGCTCCTTTCATTCAGTCAGTAGCTTCAAACATTTCTGGTATATGAAAAACATGTTTTTCAATGGCAAAAATCAATGAATATTGTAAATGCACAAACAGTAATATCTCCACATTGCAAGGTGCAATTCTGAAATTTTTAGCTTTTTCCTGTTAATCCTAGCATGATAAAGAAGATTCAAAGAGAGTGAGATGCCAGCTCCTTTCATTCAGTCAGTAGCTTCAAACATTTCTGGACGTTTTTCAATGGCAAAAATCAATGAATATTGTAAATGCACAAACAGTAATATCTCCACATTGCAAGGTGCAATTCTGAAATTTTTTGCTTTTTCCTGTTAATCCTAGCATGATAAAGAAGATTCAAAGAGAGTGAGATACCAGCTCCTTTCATTCAGTCAGTAGCTTCAAACATTTCTGGTATATGAAAAACATGTTTTTCAATGGCAAAAATCAATGAATATTGTAAATGCACAAACAGTAATATCTCCACATTGCAAGGTGCAATTCTGAAATTTTTTGCTTTTTCCTGCTAATCCTAGCATGATAAAGAAGATTCAAAGAGAGTGAGATGCCAGCTCCTTTCATTCAGTCAGTAGCTTCAATCATTTCTGGACGTTTTTCAATGGCAAAAATCAATGAATATTGTAAATGCACAAACAGTAATTTCTCCGCATTGCAAGGTGCAATTCTGAAATTTTTTGCTTTTTCCTGCTCCTCTTAGCATGATAAAGAAGATTCAAAGAGAGTGAGATGCCAGCTCCTTTCTTTCAGTCAGTAGCTTCAATCATTTCTGGACGTTTTTCAATGGCAAAAATCAATGAATATTGTAAATGCACAAACTATAATTTCTCCGCATTGCAAGGTGCAATTCTGAAATTTTTTGCTTTTTCCTGCTCCTCTTAGCATGATAAAGAAGATTCAAAGAGAGTGAGATGCCAGCTCCTTTCATTCAGTCAGTAGCTTCAATCATTTCTGGTATATGAATAACATGATGTTTTTCAATAGCAAAAATCAATGAATATTGTAAATGCACAAACAGTAATTTCTCCGCATTGCAAGGTGCAATTCTGAAATTTTTTGCTTTTTCCTGCTCCTCTTAGCATGATAAAGAAGATTCAAAGAGAGTGAGATGCCAGCTCCTTTCATTCAGTCAGTAGCTTCAATCATTTCTGGACGTTTTTCAATGGCAAAAATCAATGAATATTGTAAATGCACAAACAGTAATTTCTCCGCATTGCAAGGTGCAATTCTGAAATTTTTTGCTTTTTCCTGCTCCTCTTAGCATGATAAACAAGATTCAAAGAGAGTGAGATGCCAGCTCCTTTCATTCAGTCAGTAGCTTCAATCATTTCTGGACGTTTTTCAATGGCAAAAATCATTGAATATTGTAAATGCACAAACAGTAATTTCTCCGCATTGCAAGGTGCAATTCTGAAATTTTTTGCTTTTTCCTGCTCCTCTTAGCATGATAAAGAAGATTCAAAGAGAGTGAGATGCCAGCTCCTTTCATTCAGTCAGTAGCTTCAAACATTTCTGGTATATGAATAACATGATGTTTTTCAATGGCAAAAATCAATGAATATTGTAAATGCACAAACAGTAATTTCTCCGCATTGCAAGGTGCAATTCTGAAATTTTTTGCTTTTTCCTGCTCTTCTTAGCATGATAAAGAAGATTCAAAGAGAGTGAGATGCCAGCTCCTTTCGTTCAGTCAGTAGCTTCAATCATTTCTGGACGTTTTTCAATGGCAAAAATCATTGAATATTATAAATGCACAAACAGTAATTTCTCCGCATTGCAAGGTGCAATTCTGAAATTTTTTACTTTTTCCTGCTCCTCTTAGCATGATAAAGAAGATTCAAAGAGAGTGAGATGCCAGCTCCTTTCATTCAGTCAGTAGCTTCAATCATTTCTGGTATATGAATAACATGATGTTTTTCAATGGCAAAAATCAATGAATATTGTAAATGCACAAACAGTAATTTCTCCGCATTGCAAGGTGCAATTCTGAAATTTTTTGCTTTTTCCTGCTCCTCTTAGCATGATAAAGAAGATTCAAAGAGAGTGAGATGCCAGCTCCTTTCATTCAGTCAGTAGCTTCAATCATTTCTGGACGTTTTTCAATGGCAAAAATCAATGAATATTGTAAATGCACAAACAGTAATTTCTCCGTATTGCAAGGTGCAATTCTGAAATTTTTTGCTTTTTCCTGCTCCTCTTAGCATGATAAAGAAGATTCAAAGAGAGTGAGATGCCAGCTCCTTTCATTCAGTCAGTAGCTTCAATCATTTCTGGACGTTTTTCAATGGCAAAAATCATTGAATATTGTAAATGCACAAACAGTAATTTCTCCGCATTGCAAGGTGCAATTCTGAAATTTTTTACTTTTTCCTGCTCCTCTTAGCATGATAAAGAAGATTCAAAGAGAGTGAGATGCCAGCTCCTTTCATTCAGTCAGTAGCTTCAATCATTTCTGGTATATGAATAACATGATGTTTTTCAATCGCAAAAATCAATGAATATTGTAAATGCACAAACAGTAATTTCTCCGCATTGCAAGGTGCAATTCTGAAATGTTTTGCTTTTTCCTGCTCCTCTTAGCATGATAAAGAAGATTCAAAGAGAGTGAGATGCCAGCTCCTTTCATTCAGTCAGTAGCTTCAATCATTTCTGGACGTTTTTCAATGGCAAAAATCAATGAATATTGTAAATGCACAAACAGTAATTTCTCCGCATTGCAAGGTGCAATTCTGAAATTTTTTGCTTTTTCCTGCTCCTCTTAGCATGACAAAGAAGATTCAAAGAGAGTGAGATGCCAGATCCTTTCCTTCAGTCAGTAGCTTCAATCATTTCTGGTATATGAATAACATGATGTTTTTCAATGGCAAAAATCAATGAATTTTGTAAATGCACAAACGGTAATTTCTCCGCATTGCAAGGCGCAATTCTGAAATTTTTTGCTTTTTCCTGCTCCTCTTAGCATGATAAAGAAGATTCAAAGAGAGTGAGATGCCAGCTCCTTTCATTCAGTCAGTAGCTTCAATCATTTCTGGACATTTTTCAATGGCAAAAATCAATGAATATTGTAAATGCACAAACAGTAATTTCTCCGCATTGCAAGGTGCAATTCTGAAATTTTTTGCTTTTTCCTGCTCCTCTTAGCATGATAAAGAAGATTCAAAGAGAGTGAGATGCCAGCTCCTTTCATTCAGTCAGTAGCTTCAATCATTTCTGGACGTTTTTCAATGGCAAAAATCAATGAATATTGTAAATGCACAAACAGTAATTTCTCCGCATTGCAAGGTGCAATTCTGAAATTTTTTGCTTTTTCCTGCTCCTCTTAGCATGATAAAGAAGATTCAAAGAGAGTGAGATGCCAGCTCCTTTCATTCAGTCAGTAGCTTCAATCATTTCTGGACGTTTTTCAATGGCAAAAATCATTGAATATTGTAAATTTACAAACAGTAATTTCTCCGCATTGCAAGGTGCAATTCTGAAATTTTTTACTTTTTCCTGCTCCTCTTAGCATGATAAAGAAGATTCAAAGAGAGTGAGATGCCAGCTCCTTTCATTCAGTCAGTAGCTTCAATCATTTCTGGTATATGAATAACATGATGTTTTTCAATCGCAAAAATCAATGAATATTGTAAATGCACAAACAGTAATTTCTCCGCATTGCAAGGTGCAATTCTGAAATGTTTTGCTTTTTCCTGCTCCTCTTAGCATGATAAAGAAGATTCAAAGAGAGTGAGATGCCAGCTCCTTTCATTCAGTCAGTAGCTTCAATCATTTCTGGACGTTTTTCAATGGCAAAAATCAATGAATATTGTAAATGCACAAACAGTAATTTCTCCGCATTGCAAGGTGCAATTCTGAAATTTTTTGCTTTTTCCTGCTCCTCTTAGCATGACAAAGAAGATTCAAAGAGAGTGAGATGCCAGATCCTTTCCTTCAGTCAGTAGCTTCAATCATTTCTGGTATATGAATAACATGATGTTTTTCAATGGCAAAAATCAATGAATTTTGTAAATGCACAAACAGTAATTTCTCCGCATTGCAAGGCGCAATTCTGAAATTTTTTGCTTTTTCCTGCTCCTCTTAGCATGATAAAGAAGATTCAAAGAGAGTGAGATGCCAGCTCCTTTCATTCAGTCAGTAGCTTCAATCATTTCTGGACATTTTTCAATGGCAAAAATCAATGAATATTGTAAATGCACAAACAGTAATTTCTCCGCATTGCAAGGTGCAATTCTGAAATTTTTTGCTTTTTCCTGCTCCTCTTAGCATGATAAAGAAGATTCAAAGAGAGTGAGATGCCAGCTCCTTTCATTCAGTCAGTAGCTTCAATCATTTCTGGACGTTTTTCAATGGCAAAAATCAATGAATATTGTAAATGCACAAACAGTAATTTCTCCGCATTGCAAGGTGCAATTCTGAAATTTTTTGCTTTTTCCTGCTCCTCTTAGCATGATAAAGAAGATTCAAAGAGAGTGAGATGCCAGCTCCTTTCATTCAGTCAGTAGCTTCAATCATTTCTGGACGTTTTTCAATGGCAAAAATCATTGAATATTGTAAATGCACAAACAGTAATTTCTCCGCATTGCAAGGTGCAATTCTGAAATTTTTTACTTTTTCCTGCTCCTCTTAGCATGATAAAGAAGATTCAAAGAGAGTGAGATGCCAGCTCCTTTCATTCAGTCAGTAGCTTCAATCATTTCTGGTATATGAATAACATGATGTTTTTCAATCGCAAAAATCAATGAATATTGTAAATGCACAAACAGTAATTTCTCCGCATTGCAAGGTGCAATTCTGAAATGTTTTGCTTTTTCCTGCTCCTCTTAGCATGATAAAGAAGATTCAAAGAGAGTGAGATGCCAGCTCCTTTCATTCAGTCAGTAGCTTCAATCATTTCTGGACGTTTTTCAATGGCAAAAATCAATGAATATTGTAAATGCACAAACAGTAATTTCTCCGCATTGCAAGGTGAAATTCTGAAATTTTTTGCTTTTTCCTGTTAATCCTAGCATGATAAAGAAGATTCAAAGAGAGTGAGATGCCAGCTCCTTTCATTCAGTCAGTAGCTTCAAACATTTCTGGACGTTTTTCAATGGCAAAAATCAATGAATATTGTAAATGCACAAACAGTAATATCTCCACATTGCAAGGTGCAATTCTGAAATTTTTTGCTTTTTCCTGTTAATCCTAGCATGATAAAGAAGATTCAAAGAGAGTGAGATACCAGCTCCTTTCATTCAGTCAGTAGCTTCAAACATTTCTGGTATATGAAAAACATGTTTTTCAATGGCAAAAATCAATGAATATTGTAAATGCACAAACAGTAATATCTCCACATTGCAAGGTGCAATTCTGAAATTTTTTGCTTTTTCCTGCTAATCCTAGCATGATAAAGAAGATTCAAAGAGAGTGAGATGCCAGCTCCTTTCATTTAGTCAGTAGCTTCAATCATTTCTGGACGTTTTTCAATGGCAAAAATCAATGAATATTGTAAATGCACAAACAGTAATTTCTCCGCATTGCAAGGTGCAATTCTGAAATTTTTTGCTTTTTCCTGCTCCTCTTAGCATGATAAAGAAGATTCAAAGAGAGTGAGATGCCAGCTCCTTTCTTTCAGTCAGTAGCTTCAATCATTTCTGGACGTTTTTCAATGGCAAAAATCAATGAATATTGTAAATGCACAAACTATAATTTCTCCGCATTGCAAGGTGCAATTCTGAAATTTTTTGCTTTTTCCTGCTCCTCTTAGCATGATAAAGAAGATTCAAAGAGAGTGAGATGCCAGCTCCTTTCATTCAGTCAGTAGCTTCAATCATTTCTGGTATATGAATAACATGATGTTTTTCAATAGCAAAAATCAATGAATATTGTAAATGCACAAACAGTAATTTCTCCGCATTGCAAGGTGCAATTCTGAAATTTTTTGCTTTTTCCTGCTCCTCTTAGCATGATAAAGAAGATTCAAAGAGAGTGAGATGCCAGCTCCTTTCATTCAGTCAGTAGCTTCAATCATTTCTGGACGTTTTTCAATGGCAAAAATCAATGAATATTGTAAATGCACAAACAGTAATTTCTCCGCATTGCAAGGTGCAATTCTGAAATTTTTTGCTTTTTCCTGCTCCTCTTAGCATGATAAACAAGATTCAAAGAGAGTGAGATGCCAGCTCCTTTCATTCAGTCAGTAGCTTCAATCATTTCTGGACGTTTTTCAATGGCAAAAATCATTGAATATTGTAAATGCACAAACAGTAATTTCTCCGCATTGCAAGGTGCAATTCTGAAATTTTTTGCTTTTTCCTGCTCCTCTTAGCATGATAAAGAAGATTCAAAGAGAGTGAGATGCCAGCTCCTTTCATTCAGTCAGTAGCTTCAATCATTTCTGGACATTTTTCAATGGCAAAAATCAATGAATATTGTAAATGCACAAACAGTAATTTCTCCGCATTGCAAGGTGCAATTCTGAAATTTTTTGCTTTTTCCTGCTCCTCTTAGCATGATAAAGAAGATTCAAAGAGAGTGAGATGCCAGCTCCTTTCATTCAGTCAGTAGCTTCAATCATTTCTGGACGTTTTTCAATGGCAAAAATCAATGAATATTGTAAATGCACAAACAGTAATTTCTCCGCATTGCAAGGTGCAATTCTGAAATTTTTTGCTTTTTCCTGCTCCTCTTAGCATGATAAAGAAGATTCAAAGAGAGTGAGATGCCAGCTCCTTTCATTCAGTCAGTAGCTTCAATCATTTCTGGACGTTTTTCAATGGCAAAAATCATTGAATATTGTAAATGCACAAACAGTAATTTCTCCGCATTGCAAGGTGCAATTCTGAAATTTTTTACTTTTTCCTGCTCCTCTTAGCATGATAAAGAAGATTCAAAGAGAGTGAGATGCCAGCTCCTTTCATTCAGTCAGTAGCTTCAATCATTTCTGGTATATGAATAACATGATGTTTTTCAATCGCAAAAATCAATGAATATTGTAAATGCACAAACAGTAATTTCTCCGCATTGCAAGGTGCAATTCTGAAATGTTTTGCTTTTTCCTGCTCCTCTTAGCATGATAAAGAAGATTCAAAGAGAGTGAGATGCCAGCTCCTTTCATTCAGTCAGTAGCTTCAATCATTTCTGGACGTTTTTCAATGGCAAAAATCAATGAATATTGTAAATGCACAAACAGTAATTTCTCCGCATTGCAAGGTGAAATTCTGAAATTTTTTGCTTTTTCCTGTTAATCCTAGCATGATAAAGAAGATTCAAAGAGAGTGAGATGCCAGCTCCTTTCATTCAGTCAGTAGCTTCAAACATTTCTGGACGTTTTTCAATGGCAAAAATCAATGAATATTGTAAATGCACAAACAGTAATATCTCCACATTGCAAGGTGCAATTCTGAAATTTTTTGCTTTTTCCTGTTAATCCTAGCATGATAAAGAAGATTCAAAGAGAGTGAGATACCAGCTCCTTTCATTCAGTCAGTAGCTTCAAACATTTCTGGTATATGAAAAACATGTTTTTCAATGGCAAAAATCAATGAATATTGTAAATGCACAAACAGTAATATCTCCACATTGCAAGGTGCAATTCTGAAATTTTTTGCTTTTTCCTGCTAATCCTAGCATGATAAAGAAGATTCAAAGAGAGTGAGATGCCAGCTCCTTTCATTCAGTCAGTAGCTTCAATCATTTCTGGACGTTTTTCAATGGCAAAAATCAATGAATATTGTAAATGCACAAACAGTAATTTCTCCGCATTGCAAGGTGCAATTCTGAAATTTTTTGCTTTTTCCTGCTCCTCTTAGCATGATAAAGAAGATTCAAAGAGAGTGAGATGCCAGCTCCTTTCTTTCAGTCAGTAGCTTCAATCATTTCTGGACGTTTTTCAATGGCAAAAATCAATGAATATTGTAAATGCACAAACTATAATTTCTCCGCATTGCAAGGTGCAATTCTGAAATTTTTTGCTTTTTCCTGCTCCTCTTAGCATGATAAAGAAGATTCAAAGAGAGTGAGATGCCAGCTCCTTTCATTCAGTCAGTAGCTTCAATCATTTCTGGTATATGAATAACATGATGTTTTTCAATGGCAAAAATCAATGAATATTGTAAATGCACAAACAGTAATTTCTCCGCATTGCAAGGTGCAATTCTGAAATTTTTTGCTTTTTCCTGCTCCTCTTAGCATGATAAAGAAGATTCAAAGAGAGTGAGATGCCAGCTCCTTTCATTCAGTCAGTAGCTTCAATCATTTCTGGACGTTTTTCAATGGCAAAAATCAATGAATATTGTAAATGCACAAACAGTAATTTCTCCGCATTGCAAGGTGCAATTCTGAAATTTTTTGCTTTTTCCTGCTCCTCTTAGCATGATAAACAAGATTCAAAGAGAGTGAGATGCCAGCTCCTTTCATTCAGTCAGTAGCTTCAATCATTTCTGGACGTTTTTCAATGGCAAAAATCATTGAATATTGTAAATGCACAAACAGTAATTTCTCCGCATTGCAAGGTGCAATTCTGAAATTTTTTGCTTTTTCCTGCTCCTCTTAGCATGATAAAGAAGATTCAAAGAGAGTGAGATGCCAGCTCCTTTCATTCAGTCAGTAGCTTCAAACATTTCTGGACGTTTTTCAATGGCAAAAATCAATGAATATTGTAAATGCACAAACAGTAATATCTCCACATTGCAAGGTGCAATTCTGAAATTTTTTGCTTTTTCCTGTTAATCCTAGCATGATAAAGAAGATTCAAAGAGAGTGAGATACCAGCTCCTTTCATTCAGTCAGTAGCTTCAAACATTTCTGGTATATGAAAAACATGTTTTTCAATGGCAAAAATCAATGAATATTGTAAATGCACAAACAGTAATATCTCCACATTGCAAGGTGCAATTCTGAAATTTTTTGCTTTTTCCTGCTAATCCTAGCATGATAAAGAAGATTCAAAGAGAGTGAGATGCCAGCTCCTTTCATTCAGTCAGTAGCTTCAATCATTTCTGGACGTTTTTCAATGGCAAAAATCAATGAATATTGTAAATGCACAAACAGTAATTTCTCCGCATTGCAAGGTGCAATTCTGAAATTTTTTGCTTTTTCCTGCTCCTCTTAGCATGATAAAGAAGATTCAAAGAGAGTGAGATGCCAGCTCCTTTCATTCAGTCAGTAGCTTCAATCATTTCTGGACGTTTTTCAATGGCAAAAATCATTGAATATTGTAAATGCACAAACAGTAATTTCTCCGCATTGCAAGGTGCAATTCTGAAATTTTTTACTTTTTCCTGCTCCTCTTAGCATGATAAAGAAGATTCAAAGAGAGTGAGATGCCAGCTCCTTTCATTCAGTCAGTAGCTTCAATCATTTCTGGTATATGAATAACATGATGTTTTTCAATCGCAAAAATCAATGAATATTGTAAATGCACAAACAGTAATTTCTCCGCATTGCAAGGTGCAATTCTGAAATGTTTTGCTTTTTCCTGCTCCTCTTAGCATGATAAAGAAGATTCAAAGAGAGTGAGATGCCAGCTCCTTTCATTCAGTCAGTAGCTTCAATCATTTCTGGACGTTTTTCAATGGCAAAAATCAATGAATATTGTAAATGCACAAACAGTAATTTCTCCGCATTGCAAGGTGAAATTCTGAAATTTTTTGCTTTTTCCTGTTAATCCTAGCATGATAAAGAAGATTCAAAGAGAGTGAGATGCCAGCTCCTTTCATTCAGTCAGTAGCTTCAAACATTTCTGGACGTTTTTCAATGGCAAAAATCAATGAATATTGTAAATGCACAAACAGTAATATCTCCACATTGCAAGGTGCAATTCTGAAATTTTTTGCTTTTTCCTGTTAATCCTAGCATGATAAAGAAGATTCAAAGAGAGTGAGATACCAGCTCCTTTCATTCAGTCAGTAGCTTCAAACATTTCTGGTATATGAAAAACATGTTTTTCAATGGCAAAAATCAATGAATATTGTAAATGCACAAACAGTAATATCTCCACATTGCAAGGTGCAATTCTGAAATTTTTTGCTTTTTCCTGCTAATCCTAGCATGATAAAGAAGATTCAAAGAGAGTGAGATGCCAGCTCCTTTCATTCAGTCAGTAGCTTCAATCATTTCTGGACGTTTTTCAATGGCAAAAATCAATGAATATTGTAAATGCACAAACAGTAATTTCTCCGCATTGCAAGGTGCAATTCTGAAATTTTTTGCTTTTTCCTGCTCCTCTTAGCATGATAAAGAAGATTCAAAGAGAGTGAGATGCCAGCTCCTTTCTTTCAGTCAGTAGCTTCAATCATTTCTGGACGTTTTTCAATGGCAAAAATCAATGAATATTGTAAATGCACAAACTATAATTTCTCCGCATTGCAAGGTGCAATTCTGAAATTTTTTGCTTTTTCCTGCTCCTCTTAGCATGATAAAGAAGATTCAAAGAGAGTGAGATGCCAGCTCCTTTCATTCAGTCAGTAGCTTCAATCATTTCTGGTATATGAATAACATGATGTTTTTCAATAGCAAAAATCAATGAATATTGTAAATGCACAAACAGTAATTTCTCCGCATTGCAAGGTGCAATTCTGAAATTTTTTGCTTTTTCCTGCTCCTCTTAGCATGATAAAGAAGATTCAAAGAGAGTGAGATGCCAGCTCCTTTCATTCAGTCAGTAGCTTCAATCATTTCTGGACGTTTTTCAATGGCAAAAATCAATGAATATTGTAAATGCACAAACAGTAATTTCTCCGCATTGCAAGGTGCAATTCTGAAATTTTTTGCTTTTTCCTGCTCCTCTTAGCATGATAAACAAGATTCAAAGAGAGTGAGATGCCAGCTCCTTTCGTTCAGTCAGTAGCTTCAATCATTTCTGGACGTTTTTCAATGGCAAAAATCATTGAATATTGTAAATGCACAAACAGTAATTTCTCCGCATTGCAAGGTGCAATTCTGAAATTTTTTGCTTTTTCCTGCTCCTCTTAGCATGATAAAGAAGATTCAAAGAGAGTGAGATGCCAGCTCCTTTCATTCAGTCAGTAGCTTCAAACATTTCTGGTATATGAATAACATGATGTTTTTCAATGGCAAAAATCAATGAATATTGTAAATGCACAAACTATAATTTCTCCGCATTGCAAGGTGCAATTCTGAAATTTTTTGCTTTTTCCTGCTCCTCTTAGCATGATAAAGAAGATTCAAAGAGAGTGAGATGCCAGCTCCTTTCATTCAGTCAGTAGCTTCAATCATTTCTGGTATATGAATAACATGATGTTTTTCAATAGCAAAAATCAATGAATATTGTAAATGCACAAACAGTAATTTCTCCGCATTGCAAGGTGCAATTCTGAAATTTTTTGCTTTTTCCTGCTCCTCTTAGCATGATAAAGAAGATTCAAAGAGAGTGAGATGCCAGCTCCTTTCATTCAGTCAGTAGCTTCAATCATTTCTGGACGTTTTTCAATGGCAAAAATCAATGAATATTGTAAATGCACAAACAGTAATTTCTCCGCATTGCAAGGTGCAATTCTGAAATTTTTTGCTTTTTCCTGCTCCTCTTAGCATGATAAACAAGATTCAAAGAGAGTGAGATGCCAGCTCCTTTCATTCAGTCAGTAGCTTCAATCATTTCTGGACGTTTTTCAATGGCAAAAATCATTGAATATTGTAAATGCACAAACAGTAATTTCTCCGCATTGCAAGGTGCAATTCTGAAATTTTTTGCTTTTTCCTGCTCCTCTTAGCATGATAAAGAAGATTCAAAGAGAGTGAGATGCCAGCTCCTTTCATTCAGTCAGTAGCTTCAATCATTTCTGGACATTTTTCAATGGCAAAAATCAATGAATATTGTAAATGCACAAACAGTAATTTCTCCGCATTGCAAGGTGCAATTCTGAAATTTTTTGCTTTTTCCTGCTCCTCTTAGCATGATAAAGAAGATTCAAAGAGAGTGAGATGCCAGCTCCTTTCATTCAGTCAGTAGCTTCAATCATTTCTGGACGTTTTTCAATGGCAAAAATCAATGAATATTGTAAATGCACAAACAGTAATTTCTCCGCATTGCAAGGTGCAATTCTGAAATTTTTTGCTTTTTCCTGCTCCTCTTAGCATGATAAAGAAGATTCAAAGAGAGTGAGATGCCAGCTCCTTTCATTCAGTCAGTAGCTTCAATCATTTCTGGACGTTTTTCAATGGCAAAAATCATTGAATATTGTAAATGCACAAACAGTAATTTCTCCGCATTGCAAGGTGCAATTCTGAAATTTTTTACTTTTTCCTGCTCCTCTTAGCATGATAAAGAAGATTCAAAGAGAGTGAGATGCCAGCTCCTTTCATTCAGTCAGTAGCTTCAATCATTTCTGGTATATGAATAACATGATGTTTTTCAATCGCAAAAATCAATGAATATTGTAAATGCACAAACAGTAATTTCTCCGCATTGCAAGGTGCAATTCTGAAATGTTTTGCTTTTTCCTGCTCCTCTTAGCATGATAAAGAAGATTCAAAGAGAGTGAGATGCCAGCTCCTTTCATTCAGTCAGTAGCTTCAATCATTTCTGGACGTTTTTCAATGGCAAAAATCAATGAATATTGTAAATGCACAAACAGTAATTTCTCCGCATTGCAAGGTGCAATTCTGAAATTTTTTGCTTTTTCCTGTTAATCCTAGCATGATAAAGAAGATTCAAAGAGAGTGAGATGCCAGCTCCTTTCATTCAGTCAGTAGCTTCAAACATTTCTGGACGTTTTTCAATGGCAAAAATCAATGAATATTGTAAATGCACAAACAGTAATATCTCCACATTGCAAGGTGCAATTCTGAAATTTTTTGCTTTTCCTGTTAATCCTAGCATGATAAAGAAGATTCAAAGAGAGTGAGATACCAGCTCCTTTCATTCAGTCAGTAGCTTCAAACATTTCTGGTATATGAAAAACATGTTTTTCAATGGCAAAAATCAATGAATATTGTAAATGCACAAACAGTAATATCTCCACATTGCAAGGTGCAATTCTGAAATTTTTTGCTTTTTCCTGCTAATCCTAGCATGATAAAGAAGATTCAAAGAGAGTGAGATGCCAGCTCCTTTCATTCAGTCAGTAGCTTCAATCATTTCTGGACGTTTTTCAATGGCAAAAATCAATGAATATTGTAAATGCACAAACAGTAATTTCTCCGCATTGCAAGGTGCAATTCTGAAATTTTTTGCTTTTTCCTGCTCCTCTTAGCATGATAAAGAAGATTCAAAGAGAGTGAGATGCCAGCTCCTTTCTTTCAGTCAGTAGCTTCAATCATTTCTGGACGTTTTTCAATGGCAAAAATCAATGAATATTGTAAATGCACAAACTATAATTTCTCCGCATTGCAAGGTGCAATTCTGAAATTTTTTGCTTTTTCCTGCTCCTCTTAGCATGATAAAGAAGATTCAAAGAGAGTGAGATGCCAGCTCCTTTCATTCAGTCAGTAGCTTCAATCATTTCTGGTATATGAATAACATGATGTTTTTCAATAGCAAAAATCAATGAATATTGTAAATGCACAAACAGTAATTTCTCCGCATTGCAAGGTGCAATTCTGAAATTTTTTGCTTTTTCCTGCTCCTCTTAGCATGATAAAGAAGATTCAAAGAGAGTGAGATGCCAGCTCCTTTCATTCAGTCAGTAGCTTCAATCATTTCTGGACGTTTTTCAATGGCAAAAATCAATGAATATTGTAAATGCACAAACAGTAATTTCTCCGCATTGCAAGGTGCAATTCTGAAATTTTTTGCTTTTTCCTGCTCCTCTTAGCATGATAAAGAAGATTCAAAGAGAGTGAGATGCCAGCTCCTTTCATTCAGTCAGTAGCTTCAAACATTTCTGGACGTTTTTCAATGGCAAAAATCAATGAATATTGTAAATGCACAAACAGTAATATCTCCACATTGCAAGGTGCAATTCTGAAATTTTTTGCTTTTTCCTGTTAATCCTAGCATGATAAAGAAGATTCAAAGAGAGTGAGATACCAGCTCCTTTCATTCAGTCAGTAGCTTCAAACATTTCTGGTATATGAAAAACATGTTTTTCAATGGCAAAAATCAATGAATATTGTAAATGCACAAACAGTAATATCTCCACATTGCAAGGTGCAATTCTGAAATTTTTTGCTTTTTCCTGCTAATCCTAGCATGATAAAGAAGATTCAAAGAGAGTGAGATGCCAGCTCCTTTCATTCAGTCAGTAGCTTCAATCATTTCTGGACGTTTTTCAATGGCAAAAATCATTGAATATTGTAAATGCACAAACAGTAATTTCTCCGCATTGCAAGGTGCAATTCTGAAATTTTTTGCTTTTTCCTGCTCCTCTTAGCATGATAAAGAAGATTCAAAGAGAGTGAGATGCCAGCTCCTTTCATTCAGTCAGTAGCTTCAATCATTTCTGGACATTTTTCAATGGCAAAAATCAATGAATATTGTAAATGCACAAACAGTAATTTCTCCGCATTGCAAGGTGCAATTCTGAAATTTTTTGCTTTTTCCTGCTCCTCTTAGCATGATAAAGAAGATTCAAAGAGAGTGAGATGCCAGCTCCTTTCATTCAGTCAGTAGCTTCAATCATTTCTGGACGTTTTTCAATGGCAAAAATCAATGAATATTGTAAATGCACAAACAGTAATTTCTCCGCATTGCAAGGTGCAATTCTGAAATTTTTTGCTTTTTCCTGCTCCTCTTAGCATGATAAAGAAGATTCAAAGAGAGTGAGATGCCAGCTCCTTTCATTCAGTCAGTAGCTTCAATCATTTCTGGACGTTTTTCAATGGCAAAAATCATTGAATATTGTAAATGCACAAACAGTAATTTCTCCGCATTGCAAGGTGCAATTCTGAAATTTTTTACTTTTTCCTGCTCCTCTTAGCATGATAAAGAAGATTCAAAGAGAGTGAGATGCCAGCTCCTTTCATTCAGTCAGTAGCTTCAATCATTTCTGGTATATGAATAACATGATGTTTTTCAATCGCAAAAATCAATGAATATTGTAAATGCACAAACAGTAATTTCTCCGCATTGCAAGGTGCAATTCTGAAATGTTTTGCTTTTTCCTGCTCCTCTTAGCATGATAAAGAAGATTCAAAGAGAGTGAGATGCCAGCTCCTTTCATTCAGTCAGTAGCTTCAATCATTTCTGGACGTTTTTCAATGGCAAAAATCAATGAATATTGTAAATGCACAAACAGTAATTTCTCCGCATTGCAAGGTGCAATTCTGAAATTTTTTGCTTTTTCCTGTTAATCCTAGCATGATAAAGAAGATTCAAAGAGAGTGAGATGCCAGCTCCTTTCATTCAGTCAGTAGCTTCAAACATTTCTGGACGTTTTTCAATGGCAAAAATCAATGAATATTGTAAATGCACAAACAGTAATATCTCCACATTGCAAGGTGCAATTCTGAAATTTTTTGCTTTTTCCTGTTAATCCTAGCATGATAAAGAAGATTCAAAGAGAGTGAGATACCAGCTCCTTTCATTCAGTCAGTAGCTTCAAACATTTCTGGTATATGAAAAACATGTTTTTCAATGGCAAAAATCAATGAATATTGTAAATGCACAAACAGTAATATCTCCACATTGCAAGGTGCAATTCTGAAATTTTTTGCTTTTTCCTGCTAATCCTAGCATGATAAAGAAGATTCAAAGAGAGTGAGATGCCAGCTCCTTTCATTCAGTCAGTAGCTTCAATCATTTCTGGACGTTTTTCAATGGCAAAAATCAATGAATATTGTAAATGCACAAACAGTAATTTCTCCGCATTGCAAGGTGCAATTCTGAAATTTTTTGCTTTTTCCTGCTCCTCTTAGCATGATAAAGAAGATTCAAAGAGAGTGAGATGCCAGCTCCTTTCTTTCAGTCAGTAGCTTCAATCATTTCTGGACGTTTTTCAATGGCAAAAATCAATGAATATTGTAAATGCACAAACTATAATTTCTCCGCATTGCAAGGTGCAATTCTGAAATTTTTTGCTTTTTCCTGCTCCTCTTAGCATGATAAAGAAGATTCAAAGAGAGTGAGATGCCAGCTCCTTTCATTCAGTCAGTAGCTTCAATCATTTCTGGTATATGAATAACATGATGTTTTTCAATAGCAAAAATCAATGAATATTGTAAATGCACAAACAGTAATTTCTCCGCATTGCAAGGTGCAATTCTGAAATTTTTTGCTTTTTCCTGCTCCTCTTAGCATGATAAAGAAGATTCAAAGAGAGTGAGATGCCAGCTCCTTTCATTCAGTCAGTAGCTTCAATCATTTCTGGACGTTTTTCAATGGCAAAAATCAATGAATATTGTAAATGCACAAACAGTAATTTCTCCGCATTGCAAGGTGCAATTCTGAAATTTTTTGCTTTTTCCTGCTCCTCTTAGCATGATAAAGAAGATTCAAAGAGAGTGAGATGCCAGCTCCTTTCATTCAGTCAGTAGCTTCAAACATTTCTGGACGTTTTTCAATGGCAAAAATCAATGAATATTGTAAATGCACAAACAGTAATATCTCCACATTGCAAGGTGCAATTCTGAAATTTTTTGCTTTTTCCTGTTAATCCTAGCATGATAAAGAAGATTCAAAGAGAGTGAGATACCAGCTCCTTTCATTCAGTCAGTAGCTTCAAACATTTCTGGTATATGAAAAACATGTTTTTCAATGGCAAAAATCAATGAATATTGTAAATGCACAAACAGTAATATCTCCACATTGCAAGGTGCAATTCTGAAATTTTTTGCTTTTTCCTGCTAATCCTAGCATGATAAAGAAGATTCAAAGAGAGTGAGATGCCAGCTCCTTTCATTCAGTCAGTAGCTTCAATCATTTCTGGACGTTTTTCAATGGCAAAAATCAATGAATATTGTAAATGCACAAACAGTAATTTCTCCGCATTGCAAGGTGCAATTCTGAAATTTTTTGCTTTTTCCTGCTCCTCTTAGCATGATAAAGAAGATTCAAAGAGAGTGAGATGCCAGCTCCTTTCTTTCAGTCAGTAGCTTCAATCATTTCTGGACGTTTTTCAATGGCAAAAATCAATGAATATTGTAAATGCACAAACTATAATTTCTCCGCATTGCAAGGTGCAATTCTGAAATTTTTTGCTTTTTCCTGCTCCTCTTAGCATGATAAAGAAGATTCAAAGAGAGTGAGATGCCAGCTCCTTTCATTCAGTCAGTAGCTTCAATCATTTCTGGTATATGAATAACATGATGTTTTTCAATAGCAAAAATCAATGAATATTGTAAATGCACAAACAGTAATTTCTCCGCATTGCAAGGTGCAATTCTGAAATTTTTTGCTTTTTCCTGCTCCTCTTAGCATGATAAAGAAGATTCAAAGAGAGTGAGATGCCAGCTCCTTTCATTCAGTCAGTAGCTTCAATCATTTCTGGACGTTTTTCAATGGCAAAAATCAATGAATATTGTAAATGCACAAACAGTAATTTCTCCGCATTGCAAGGTGCAATTCTGAAATTTTTTGCTTTTTCCTGCTCCTCTTAGCATGATAAACAAGATTCAAAGAGAGTGAGATGCCAGCTCCTTTCATTCAGTCAGTAGCTTCAATCATTTCTGGACGTTTTTCAATGGCAAAAATCATTGAATATTGTAAATGCACAAACAGTAATTTCTCCGCATTGCAAGGTGCAATTCTGAAATTTTTTGCTTTTTCCTGCTCCTCTTAGCATGATAAAGAAGATTCAAAGAGAGTGAGATGCCAGCTCCTTTCATTCAGTCAGTAGCTTCAAACATTTCTGGTATATGAATAACATGATGTTTTTCAATGGCAAAAATCAATGAATATTGTAAATGCACAAACAGTAATTTCTCCGCATTGCAAGGTGCAATTCTGAAATTTTTTGCTTTTTCCTGCTCCTCTTAGCATGATAAAGAAGATTCAAAGAGAGTGAGATGCCAGCTCCTTTCGTTCAGTCAGTAGCTTCAATCATTTCTGGACGTTTTTCAATGGCAAAAATCATTGAATATTATAAATGCACAAACAGTAATTTCTCCGCATTGCAAGGTGCAATTCTGAAATTTTTTACTTTTTCCTGCTCCTCTTAGCATGATAAAGAAGATTCAAAGAGAGTGAGATGCCAGCTCCTTTCATTCAGTCAGTAGCTTCAATCATTTCTGGTATATGAATAACATGATGTTTTTCAATGGCAAAAATCAATGAATATTGTAAATGCACAAACAGTAATTTCTCCGCATTGCAAGGTGCAATTCTGAAATTTTTTGCTTTTTCCTGCTCCTCTTAGCATGATAAAGAAGATTCAAAGAGAGTGAGATGCCAGCTCCTTTCATTCAGTCAGTAGCTTCAATCATTTCTGGACGTTTTTCAATGGCAAAAATCAATGAATATTGTAAATGCACAAACAGTAATTTCTCCGCATTGCAAGGTGCAATTCTGAAATTTTTTGCTTTTTCCTGCTCCTCTTAGCATGATAAAGAAGATTCAAAGAGAGTGAGATGCCAGCTCCTTTCATTCAGTCAGTAGCTTCAATCATTTCTGGACGTTTTTCAATGGCAAAAATCATTGAATATTGTAAATGCACAAACAGTAATTTCTCCGCATTGCAAGGTGCAATTCTGAAATTTTTTACTTTTTCCTGCTCCTCTTAGCATGATAAAGAAGATTCAAAGAGAGTGAGATGCCAGCTCCTTTCATTCAGTCAGTAGCTTCAATCATTTCTGGTATATGAATAACATGATGTTTTTCAATCGCAAAAATCAATGAATATTGTAAATGCACAAACAGTAATTTCTCCGCATTGCAAGGTGCAATTCTGAAATGTTTTGCTTTTTCCTGCTCCTCTTAGCATGATAAAGAAGATTCAAAGAGAGTGAGATGCCAGCTCCTTTCATTCAGTCAGTAGCTTCAATCATTTCTGGACGTTTTTCAATGGCAAAAATCAATGAATATTGTAAATGCACAAACAGTAATTTCTCCGCATTGCAAGGTGCAATTCTGAAATTTTTTGCTTTTTCCTGCTCCTCTTAGCATGACAAAGAAGATTCAAAGAGAGTGAGATGCCAGATCCTTTCCTTCAGTCAGTAGCTTCAATCATTTCTGGTATATGAATAACATGATGTTTTTCAATGGCAAAAATCAATGAATTTTGTAAATGCACAAACAGTAATTTCTCCGCATTGCAAGGCGCAATTCTGAAATTTTTTGCTTTTTCCTGCTCCTCTTAGCATGATAAAGAAGATTCAAAGAGAGTGAGATGCCAGCTCCTTTCATTCAGTCAGTAGCTTCAATCATTTCTGGACATTTTTCAATGGCAAAAATCAATGAATATTGTAAATGCACAAACAGTAATTTCTCCGCATTGCAAGGTGCAATTCTGAAATTTTTTGCTTTTTCCTGCTCCTCTTAGCATGATAAAGAAGATTCAAAGAGAGTGAGATGCCAGCTCCTTTCATTCAGTCAGTAGCTTCAATCATTTCTGGACGTTTTTCAATGGCAAAAATCAATGAATATTGTAAATGCACAAACAGTAATTTCTCCGCATTGCAAGGTGCAATTCTGAAATTTTTTGCTTTTTCCTGCTCCTCTTAGCATGATAAAGAAGATTCAAAGAGAGTGAGATGCCAGCTCCTTTCATTCAGTCAGTAGCTTCAATCATTTCTGGACGTTTTTCAATGGCAAAAATCATTGAATATTGTAAATGCACAAACAGTAATTTCTCCGCATTGCAAGGTGCAATTCTGAAATTTTTTACTTTTTCCTGCTCCTCTTAGCATGATAAAGAAGATTCAAAGAGAGTGAGATGCCAGCTCCTTTCATTCAGTCAGTAGCTTCAATCATTTCTGGTATATGAATAACATGATGTTTTTCAATCGCAAAAATCAATGAATATTGTAAATGCACAAACAGTAATTTCTCCGCATTGCAAGGTGCAATTCTGAAATGTTTTGCTTTTTCCTGCTCCTCTTAGCATGATAAAGAAGATTCAAAGAGAGTGAGATGCCAACTCCTTTCATTCAGTCAGTAGCTTCAATCATTTCTGGACGTTTTTCAATGGCAAAAATCAATGAATATTGTAAATGCACAAACAGTAATTTCTCCGCATTGCAAGGTGCAATTCTGAAATTTTTTGCTTTTTCCTGCTCCTCTTAGCATGACAAAGAAGATTCAAAGAGAGTGAGATGCCAGATCCTTTCCTTCAGTCAGTAGCTTCAATCATTTCTGGTATATGAATAACATGATGTTTTTCAATGGCAAAAATCAATGAATTTTGTAAATGCACAAACAGTAATTTCTCCGCATTGCAAGGCGCAATTCTGAAATTTTTTGCTTTTTCCTGCTCCTCTTAGCATGATAAAGAAGATTCAAAGAGAGTGAGATGCCAGCTCCTTTCATTCAGTCAGTAGCTTCAATCATTTCTGGACATTTTTCAATGGCAAAAATCAATGAATATTGTAAATGCACAAACAGTAATGTCTCCGCATTGCAAGGTGCAATTCTGAAATTTTTTGCTTTTTCCTGCTCCTCTTAGCATGATAAAGAAGATTCAAAGAGAGTGAGATGCCAGCTCCTTTCATTCAGTCAGTAGCTTCAATCATTTCTGGACGTTTTTCAATGGCAAAAATCAATGAATATTGTAAATGCACAAACAGTAATTTCTCCGCATTGCAAGGTGCAATTCTGAAATTTTTTGCTTTTTCCTGCTCCTCTTAGCATGATAAAGAAGATTCAAAGAGAGTGAGATGCCAGCTCCTTTCATTCAGTCAGTAGCTTCAATCATTTCTGGACGTTTTTCAATGGCAAAAATCATTGAATATTGTAAATGCACAAACAGTAATTTCTCCGCATTGCAAGGTGCAATTCTGAAATTTTTTACTTTTTCCTGCTCCTCTTAGCATGATAAAGAAGATTCAAAGAGAGTGAGATGCCAGCTCCTTTCATTCAGTCAGTAGCTTCAATCATTTCTGGTATATGAATAACATGATGTTTTTCAATCGCAAAAATCAATGAATATTGTAAATGCACAAACAGTAATTTCTCCGCATTGCAAGGTGCAATTCTGAAATGTTTTGCTTTTTCCTGCTCCTCTTAGCATGATAAAGAAGATTCAAAGAGAGTGAGATGCCAGCTCCTTTCATTCAGTCAGTAGCTTCAATCATTTCTGGACGTTTTTCAATGGCAAAAATCAATGAATATTGTAAATGCACAAACAGTAATTTCTCCGCATTGCAAGGTGCAATTCTGAAATTTTTTGCTTTTTCCTGCTCCTCTTAGCATGACAAAGAAGATTCAAAGAGAGTGAGATGCCAGATCCTTTCCTTCAGTCAGTAGCTTCAATCATTTCTGGTATATGAATAACATGATGTTTTTCAATGGCAAAAATCAATGAATTTTGTAAATGCACAAACAGTAATTTCTCCGCATTGCAAGGCGCAATTCTGAAATTTTTTGCTTTTTCCTGCTCCTCTTAGCATGATAAAGAAGATTCAAAGAGAGTGAGATGCC
This sequence comes from Phyllobates terribilis, assembly GCF_046119375.1. Taxonomy (NCBI): domain Eukaryota; kingdom Metazoa; phylum Chordata; class Amphibia; order Anura; family Dendrobatidae; genus Phyllobates; species Phyllobates terribilis. The sequence continues at coordinate 146,747 of NW_027364355.1, forward strand.
AGCTCTTTTCATTCAGTCAGTAGCTTCAATCATTTCTGGACATTTTTCAATGGCAAAAATCAATGAATATTGTAAATGCACAAACAGTAATTTCTCCGCATTGCAAGGTGCAATTCTGAAATTTTTTGCTTTTTCCTGCTCCTCTTAGCATGATAAAGAAGATTCAAAGAGAGTGAGATGCCAGCTCCTTTCATTCAGTCAGTAGCTTCAATCATTTCTGGACGTTTTTCAATGGCAAAAATCAATGAATATTGTAAATGCACAAACAGTAATTTCTCCGCATTGCAAGGTGCAATTCTGAAATTTTTTGCTTTTTCCTGCTCCTCTTAGCATGATAAAGAAGATTCAAAGAGAGTGAGATGCCAGCTCCTTTCATTCAGTCAGTAGCTTCAATCATTTCTGGACGTTTTTCAATGGCAAAAATCATTGAATATTGTAAATGCACAAACAGTAATTTCTCCGCATTGCAAGGTGCAATTCTGAAATTTTTTACTTTTTCCTGCTCCTCTTAGCATGATAAAGAAGATTCAAAGAGAGTGAGATGCCAGCTCCTTTCATTCAGTCAGTAGCTTCAATCATTTCTGGTATATGAATAACATGATGTTTTTCAATCGCAAAAATCAATGAATATTGTAAATGCACAAACAGTAATTTCTCCGCATTGCAAGGTGCAATTCTGAAATGTTTTGCTTTTTCCTGCTCCTCTTAGCATGATAAAGAAGATTCAAAGAGAGTGAGATGCCAGCTCCTTTCATTCAGTCAGTAGCTTCAATCATTTCTGGACGTTTTTCAATGGCAAAAATCAATGAATATTGTAAATGCACAAACAGTAATTTCTCCGCATTGCAAGGTGCAATTCTGAAATTTTTTGCTTTTTCCTGCTCCTCTTAGCATGACAAAGAAGATTCAAAGAGAGTGAGATGCCAGATCCTTTCCTTCAGTCAGTAGCTTCAATCATTTCTGGTATATGAATAACATGATGTTTTTCAATGGCAAAAATCAAAGAATTTTGTAAATGCACAAACAGTAATTTCTCCGCATTGCAAGGCGCAATTCTGAAATTTTTTGCTTTTTCCTGCTCCTCTTAGCATGATAAAGAAGATTCAAAGAGAGTGAGATGCCAGCTCCTTTCATTCAGTCAGTAGCTTCAATCATTTCTGGACATTTTTCAATGGCAAAAATCAATGAATATTGTAAATGCACAAACAGTAATTTCTCCGCATTGCAAGGTGCAATTCTGAAATTTTTTGCTTTTTCCTGCTCCTCTTAGCATGATAAAGAAGATTCAAAGAGAGTGAGATGCCAGCTCCTTTCATTCAGTCAGTAGCTTCAATCATTTCTGGACGTTTTTCAATGGCAAAAATCAATGAATATTGTAAATGCACAAACAGTAATTTCTCCGCATTGCAAGGTGCAATTCTGAAATTTTTTGCTTTTTCCTGCTCCTCTTAGCATGATAAAGAAGATTCAAAGAGAGTGAGATGCCAGCTCCTTTCATTCAGTCAGTAGCTTCAATCATTTCTGGACGTTTTTCAATGGCAAAAATCAATGAATATTGTAAATGCACAAACTGCAATTTCTCCGCATTGCAAGGTGCAATTCTGAAATTTTTTGCTTTTTCCTGCTCCTCTTAGCATGATAAAGAAGATTCAAAGAGAGTGAGATGCCAGCTCCTTTCATTCAGTCAGTAGCTTCAATCATTTCTGGTATATGAATAACATGATGTTTTTCAATGGCAAAAATCAATGAATATTGTAAATGCACAAACAGTAATTTCTCCGCATTGCAAGGTGCAATTCTGAAATTTTTTGCTTTTTCCTGCTCCTCTTAGCATGATAAAGAAGATTCAAAGAGAGTGAGATGCCAGCTCCTTTCATTCAGTCAGTAGCTTCAATCATTTCTGGACGTTTTTCAATGGCAAAAATCAATGAATATTGTAAATGCACAAACTGCAATTTCTCCGCATTGCAAGGTGCAATTCTGAAATTTTTTGCTTTTTCCTGCTCCTCTTAGCATGATAAAGAAGATTCAAAGAGAGTGAGATGCCAGCTCCTTTCATTCAGTCAGTAGCTTCAATCATTTCTGGTATATGAATAACATGATGTTTTTCAATAGCAAAAATCAATGAATATTGTAAATGCACAAACAGTAATTTCTCCGCATTGCAAGGTGCAATTCTGAAATTTTTGGCTTTTTCCTGCTCCTCTTAGCATGATAAAGAAGATTCAAAGAGAGTGAGATGCCAGCTCCTTTCATTCAGTCAGTAGCTTCAATCATTTCTGGACGTTTTTCAATGGCAAAAATCAATGAATATTGTAAATGCACAAACAGTAATTTCTCCGCATTGCAAGGTGCAATTCTGAAATTTTTTGCTTTTTCCTGCTCCTCTTAGCATGATAAACAAGATTCAAAGAGAGTGAGATGCCAGCTCCTTTCATTCAGTCAGTAGCTTCAATCATTTCTGGACGTTTTTCAATGGCAAAAATCATTGAATATTGTAAATGCACAAACAGTAATTTCTCCGCATTGCAAGGTGCAATTCTGAAATTTTTTACTTTTTCCTGCTCCTCTTAGCATGATAAAGAAGATTCAAAGAGAATGAGATGCCAGCTCCTTTCATTCAGTCAGTAGCTTCAATCATTTCTGGTATATGAATAACATGATGTTTTTCAATCGCAAAAATCAATGAATATTGTAAATGCACAAACAGTAATTTCTCCGCATTGCAAGGTGCAATTCTGAAATTTTTTGCTTTTTCCTGCTCCTCTTAGCATGATAAAGAAGATTCAAAGAGAGTGAGATGCCAGCTCCTTTCATTCAGTCAGTAGCTTCAATCATTTCTGGACGTTTTTCAATGGCAAAAATCAATGAATATTGTAAATGCACAAACAGTAATTTCTCCGCATTGCAAGGTGCAATTCTGAAATTTTTTGCTTTTTCCTGCTCCTCTTAGCATGATAAAGAAGATTCAAAGAGAGTGAGATGCCAGCTCCTTTCCTTCAGTCAGTAGCTTCAATCATTTCTGGTATATGAATAACATGATGTTTTTCAATGGCAAAAATCAATGAATTTTGTAAATGCACAAACAGTAATTTCTCCGCATTGCAAGGCGCAATTCTGAAATTTTTTGCTTTTTCCTGCTCCTCTTAGCATGATAAAGAAGATTCAAAGAGAGTGAGATGCCAGCTCCTTTCATTCAGTGAGTAGCTTCAATCATTTCTGGACATTTTTCAATGGCAAAAATCAATGAATATTGTAAATGCACAAACAGTAATTTCTCCGCATTGCAAGGTGCAATTCTGAAATTTTTTGCTTTTTCCTGCTCCTCTTAGCATGATAAAGAAGATTCAAAGAGAGTGAGATGCCAGCTCCTCTCATTCAGTCAGTAGCTTCAATCATTTCTGGACGCTTTTCAATGGCAAAAATCAATGAATATTGTAAATGCACAAACTGTAATTTCTCCGCATTGCAAGGTGCAATTCTGAAATTTTTTGCTTTTTCCTGCTCCTCTTAGCATGATAAAGAAGATTCAAAGAGAGTGAGATGCCAGCTGCTTTCATTCAGTCAGTAGCTTCAATCATTTCTGGACGTTTTTCAATGGCAAAAATCAATGAATATTGTAAATGCACAAACAGTAATTTCTCCGCATTGCAAGGTGCAATTCTGAAATTTTTTGCTTTTTCCTGCTCCTCTTAGCATGATAAAGAAGATTCAAAGAGAGTGAGATGCCAGCTCCTTTCATTCAGTCAGTAGCTTCAATCATTTCTGGACGTTTTTCAATGGCAAAAATCAATGAATATTGTAAATGCACAAACTATAATTTCTCCGCATTGCAAGGTGCAATTCTGAAATTTTTTGCTTTTTCCTGCTCCTCTTAGCATGATAAAGAAGATTCAAAGAGAGTGAGATGCCAGCTCCTTTCATTCAGTCAGTAGCTTCAATAATTTCTGGACGTTTTTCAATGGCAAAAATCAATGAATATTGTAAATGCACAAACAGTAATTTCTCCGCATTGCAAGGTGCAATTCTGAATTTTTTTGCTTTTTCCTGCTCCTCTTAGCATGATAAACAAGATTCAAAGAGAGTGAGATGCCAGCTCCTTTCATTCAGTCAGTAGCTTCAATCATTTCTGGACGTTTTTCAATGGAAAAATCATTGAATATTGTAAATGCACAAACAGTAATTTCTCTGCATTGCAAGGTGCAATTCTGAAATTTTTTGCTTTTTCCTGCTCTTCTTAGCATGATAAAGAAGATTCAAAGAGAGTGAGATGCCAGCTCCTTTCATTCAGTCAGTAGCTTCAAACATTTCTGGTATATGAATAACATGATGTTTTTCAATGGCAAAAATCAATGAATATTGTAAATGCACAAACAGTAATTTCTCCGCATTGCAAGGTGCAATTCTGAAATTTTTTGCTTTTTCCTGCTCCTCTTAGCATGATAAAGAAGATTCAAAGAGAGTGAGATGCCAGCTCCTTTCGTTCAGTCAGTAGCTTCAATCATTTCTGGACGTTTTTCAATGGCAAAAATCATTGAATATTATAAATGCACAAACAGTAATTTCTCCGCATTGCAAGGTGCAATTCTGAAATTTTTTACTTTTTCCTGCTCCTCTTAGCATGATAAAGAAGATTCAAAGAGAGTGAGATGCCAGCTCCTTTCATTCAGTCAGTAGCTTCAATCATTTCTGGTATATGAATAACATGATGTTTTTCAATGGCAAAAATCAATGAATATTGTAAATGCACAAACAGTAATTTCTCCGCATTGCAAGGTGCAAGTCTGAAATTTTTTGCTTTTTCCTGCTCCTCTTAGCATGATAAAGAAGATTCAAAGAGAGTGAGATGCCAGCTCCTTTCATTCAGTCAGTAGCTTCAATCATTTCTGGACGTTTTTCAATGGCAAAAATCAATGAATATTGTAAATGCACAAACAGTAATTTCTCCGCATTGCAAGGTGCAATTCTGAAATTTTTTGCTTTTTCCTGCTCCTCTTAGCATGATAAAGAAGATTCAAAGAGAGTGAGATGCCAGCTCCTTTCATTCAGTCAGTAGCTTCAATCATTTCTGGACGTTTTTCAATGGCAAAAATCATTGAATATTGTAAATGCACAAACAGTAATTTCTCCGCATTGCAAGGTGCAATTCTGAAATTTTTTACTTTTTCCTGCTCCTCTTAGCATGATAAAGAAGATTCAAAGAGAGTGAGATGCCAGCTCCTTTCATTCAGTCAGTAGCTTCAATCATTTCTGGTATATGAATAACATGATGTTTTTCAATCGCAAAAATCAATGAATATTGTAAATGCACAAACAGTAATTTCTCCGCATTGCAAGGTGCAATTCTGAAATGTTTTGCTTTTTCCTGCTCCTCTTAGCATGATAAAGAAGATTCAAAGAGAGTGAGATGCCAGCTCCTTTCATTCAGTCAGTAGCTTCAATCATTTCTGGACGTTTTTCAATGGCAAAAATCAATGAATATTGTAAATGCACAAACAGTAATTTCTCCGCATTGCAAGGTGCAATTCTGAAATTTTTTGCTTTTTCCTGCTCCTCTTAGCATGACAAAGAAGATTCAAAGAGAGTGAGATGCCAGATCCTTTCCTTCAGTCAGTAGCTTCAATCATTTCTGGTATATGAATAACATGATGTTTTTCAATGGCAAAAATCAATGAATTTTGTAAATGCACAAACAGTAATTTCTCCGCATTGCAAGGCGCAATTCTGAAATTTTTTGCTTTTTCCTGCTCCTCTTAGCATGATAAAGAAGATTCAAAGAGAGTGAGATGCCAGCTCCTTTCATTCAGTCAGTAGCTTCAATCATTTCTGGACATTTTTCAATGGCAAAAATCAATGAATATTGTAAATGCACAAACAGTAATTTCTCCGCATTGCAAGGTGCAATTCTGAAATTTTTTGCTTTTTCCTGCTCCTCTTAGCATGATAAAGAAGATTCAAAGAGAGTGAGATGCCAGCTCCTTTCATTCAGTCAGTAGCTTCAATCATTTCTGGACGTTTTTCAATGGCAAAAATCAATGAATATTGTAAATGCACAAACAGTAATTTCTCCGCATTGCAAGGTGCAATTCTGAAATTTTTTGCTTTTTCCTGCTCCTCTTAGCATGATAAAGAAGATTCAAAGAGAGTGAGATGCCAGCTCCTTTCATTCAGTCAGTAGCTTCAATCATTTCTGGACGTTTTTCAATGGCAAAAATCATTGAATATTGTAAATGCACAAACAGTAATTTCTCCGCATTGCAAGGTGCAATTCTGAAATTTTTTACTTTTTCCTGCTCCTCTTAGCATGATAAAGAAGATTCAAAGAGAGTGAGATGCCAGCTCCTTTCATTCAGTCAGTAGCTTCAATCATTTCTGGTATATGAATAACATGATGTTTTTCAATCGCAAAAATCAATGAATATTGTAAATGCACAAACAGTAATTTCTCCGCATTGCAAGGTGCAATTCTGAAATGTTTTGCTTTTTCCTGCTCCTCTTAGCATGATAAAGAAGATTCAAAGAGAGTGAGATGCCAGCTCCTTTCATTCAGTCAGTAGCTTCAATCATTTCTGGACGTTTTTCAATGGCAAAAATCAATGAATATTGTAAATGCACAAACAGTAATTTCTCCGCATTGCAAGGTGCAATTCTGAAATTTTTTGCTTTTTCCTGCTCCTCTTAGCATGACAAAGAAGATTCAAAGAGAGTGAGATGCCAGATCCTTTCCTTCAGTCAGTAGCTTCAATCATTTCTGGTATATGAATAACATGATGTTTTTCAAAGGCAAAAATCAATGAATTTTGTAAATGCACAAACAGTAATTTCTCCGCATTGCAAGGCGCAATTCTGAAATTTTTTGCTTTTTCCTGCTCCTCTTAGCATGATAAAGAAGATTCAAAGAGAGTGAGATGCCAGCTCCTTTCATTCAGTCAGTAGCTTCAATCATTTCTGGACATTTTTCAATGGCAAAAATCAATGAATATTGTAAATGCACAAACAGTAATTTCTCCGCATTGCAAGGTGCAATTCTGAAATTTTTTGCTTTTTCCTGCTCCTCTTAGCATGATAAAGAAGATTCAAAGAGAGTGAGATGCCAGCTCCTTTCATTCAGTCAGTAGCTTCAATCATTTCTGGACGTTTTTCAATGGCAAAAATCAATGAATATTGTAAATGCACAAACAGTAATTTCTCCGCATTGCAAGGTGCAATTCTGAAATTTTTTGCTTTTTCCTGCTCCTCTTAGCATGATAAAGAAGATTCAAAGAGAGTGAGATGCCAGCTCCTTTCATTCAGTCAGTAGCTTCAATCATTTCTGGACGTTTTTCAATGGCAAAAATCAATGAATATTGTAAATGCACAAACTGCAATTTCTCCGCATTGCAAGGTGCAATTCTGAAATTTTTTGCTTTTTCCTGCTCCTCTTAGCATGATAAAGAAGATTCAAAGAGAGTGAGATGCCAGCTCCTTTCATTCAGTCAGTAGCTTCAATCATTTCTGGTATATGAATAACATGATGTTTTTCAATGGCAAAAATCAATGAATATTGTAAATGCACAAACAGTAATTTCTCCGCATTGCAAGGTGCAATTCTGAAATTTTTTGCTTTTTCCTGCTCCTCTTAGCATGATAAAGAAGATTCAAAGAGAGTGAGATGCCAGCTCCTTTCATTCAGTCAGTAGCTTCAATCATTTCTGGACGTTTTTCAATGGCAAAAATCATTGAATATTGTAAATGCACAAACAGTAATTTCTCCGCATTGCAAGGTGCAATTCTGAAATTTTTTACTTTTTCCTGCTCCTCTTAGCATGATAAAGAAGATTCAAAGAGAGTGAGATGCCAGCTCCTTTCATTCAGTCAGTAGCTTCAATCATTTCTGGTATATGAATAACATGATGTTTTTCAATCGCAAAAATCAATGAATATTGTAAATGCACAAACAGTAATTTCTCCGCATTGCAAGGTGCAATTCTGAAATGTTTTGCTTTTTCCTGCTCCTCTTAGCATGATAAAGAAGATTCAAAGAGAGTGAGATGCCAGCTCCTTTCATTCAGTCAGTAGCTTCAATCATTTCTGGACGTTTTTCAATGGCAAAAATCAATGAATATTGTAAATGCACAAACAGTAATTTCTCCGCATTGCAAGGTGCAATTCTGAAATTTTTTGCTTTTTCCTGCTCCTCTTAGAATGACAAAGAAGATTCAAAGAGAGTGAGATGCCAGATCCTTTCCTTCAGTCAGTAGCTTCAATCATTTCTGGTATATGAATAACATGAGGTTTTTCAATGGCAAAAATCAATGAATTTTGTAAATGCACAAACAGTAATTTCTCCGCATTGCAAGGCGCAATTCTGAAATTTTTTGCTTTTTCCTGCTCCTCTTAGCATGATAAAGAAGATTCAAAGAGAGTGAGATGCCAGCTCCTTTCATTCAGTCAGTAGCTTCAATCATTTCTGGACATTTTTCAATGGCAAAAATCAATGAATATTGTAAATGCACAAACAGTAATTTCTCCGCATTGCAAGGTGCAATTCTGAAATTTTTTGCTTTTTCCTGCTCCTCTTAGCATGATAAAGAAGATTCAAAGAGAGTGAGATGCCAGCTCCTTTCATTCAGTCAGTAGCTTCAATCATTTCTGGACGTTTTTCAATGGCAAAAATCAATGAATATTGTAAATGCACAAACAGTAATTTCTCCGCATTGCAAGGTGCAATTCTGAAATTTTTTGCTTTTTCCTGCTCCTCTTAGCATGATAAAGAAGATTCAAAGAGAGTGAGATGCCAGCTCCTTTCATTCAGTCAGTAGCTTCAATCATTTCTGGACGTTTTTCAATGGCAAAAATCATTGAATATTGTAAATGCACAAACAGTAATTTCTCCGCATTGCAAGGTGCAATTCTGAAATTTTTTACTTTTTCCTGCTCCTCTTAGCATGATAAAGAAGATTCAAAGAGAGTGAGATGCCAGCTCCTTTCATTCAGTCAGTAGCTTCAATCATTTCTGGTATATGAATAACATGATGTTTTTCAATCGCAAAAATCAATGAATATTGTAAATGCACAAACAGTAATTTCTCCGCATTGCAAGGTGCAATTCTGAAATGTTTTGCTTTTTCCTGCTCCTCTTAGCATGATAAAGAAGATTCAAAGAGAGTGAGATGCCAGCTCCTTTCATTCAGTCAGTAGCTTCAATCATTTCTGGACGTTTTTCAATGGCAAAAATCAATGAATATTGTAAATGCACAAACAGTAATTTCTCCGCATTGCAAGGTGCAATTCTGAAATTTTTTGCTTTTTCCTGCTCCTCTTAGCATGACAAAGAAGATTCAAAGAGAGTGAGATGCCAGATCCTTTCCTTCAGTCAGTAGCTTCAATCATTTCTGGTATATGAATAACATGATGTTTTTCAATGGCAAAAATCAATGAATTTTGTAAATGCACAAACAGTAATTTCTCCGCATTGCAAGGCGCAATTCTGAAATTTTTTGCTTTTTCCTGCTCCTCTTAGCATGATAAAGAAGATTCAAAGAGAGTGAGATGCCAGCTCCTTTCATTCAGTCAGTAGCTTCAATCATTTCTGGACATTTTTCAATGGCAAAAATCAATGAATATTGTAAATGCACAAACAGTAATTTCTCCGCATTGCAAGGTGCAATTCTGAAATTTTTTGCTTTTTCCTGCTCCTCTTAGCATGATAAAGAAGATTCAAAGAGAGTGAGATGCCAGCTCCTTTCATTCAGTCAGTAGCTTCAATCATTTCTGGTATATGAATAACATGATGTTTTTCAATGGCAAAAATCAATGAATATTGTAAATGCACAAACAGTAATTTCTCCGCATTGCAAGGTGCAATTCTGAAATTTTTTGCTTTTTCCTGCTCCTCTTAGCATGATAAAGAAGATTCAAAGAGAGTGAGATGCCAGCTCCTTTCATTCAGTCAGTAGCTTCAATCATTTCTGGACGTTTTTCAATGGCAAAAATCATTGAATATTGTAAATGCACAAACAGTAATTTCTCCGCATTGCAAGGTGCAATTCTGAAATTTTTTACTTTTTCCTGCTCCTCTTAGCATGATAAAGAAGATTCAAAGAGAGTGAGATGCCAGCTCCTTTCATTCAGTCAGTAGCTTCAATCATTTCTGGTATATGAATAACATGATGTTTTTCAATGGCAAAAATCAATGAATATTGTAAATGCACAAACAGTAATTTCTCCGCATTGCAAGGTGCAATTCTGAAATGTTTTGCTTTTTCCTGCTCCTCTTAGCATGATAAAGAAGATTCAAAGAGAGTGAGATGCCAGCTCCTTTCATTCAGTCAGTAGCTTCAATCATTTCTGGACGTTTTTCAATGGCAAAAATCAATGAATATTGTAAATGCACAAACAGTAATTTCTCCGCATTGCAAGGTGCAATTCTGAAATTTTTTGCTTTTTCCTGCTCCTCTTAGCATGACAAAGAAGATTCAAAGAGAGTGAGATGCCAGATCCTTTCCTTCAGTCAGTAGCTTCAATCATTTCTGGTATATGAATAACATGATGTTTTTCAATGGCAAAAATCAATGAATTTTGTAAATGCACAAACAGTAATTTCTCCGCATTGCAAGGCGCAATTCTGAAATTTTTTGCTTTTTCCTGCTCCTCTTAGCATGATAAAGAAGATTCAAAGAGAGTGAGATGCCAGCTCCTTTCATTCAGTCAGTAGCTTCAATCATTTCTGGACATTTTTCAATGGCAAAAATCAATGAATATTGTAAATGCACAAACAGTAATTTCTCCGCATTGCAAGGTGCAATTCTGAAATTTTTTGCTTTTTCCTGCTCCTCTTAGCATGATAAAGAAGATTCAAAGAGAGTGAGATGCCAGCTCCTTTCATTCAGTCAGTAGCTTCAATCATTTCTGGACGTTTTTCAATGGCAAAAATCAATGAATATTGTAAATGCACAAACAGTAATTTCTCCGCATTGCAATGTGCAATTCTGAAATTTTTTGCTTTTTCCTGCTCCTCTTAGCATGATAAAGAAGATTCAAAGAGAGTGAGATGCCAGCTCCTTTCATTCAGTCAGTAGCTTCAATCATTTCTGGACGTTTTTCAATGGCAAAAATCATTGAATATTGTAAATGCACAAACAGTAATTTCTCCGCATTGCAAGGTGCAATTCTGAAATTTTTTACTTTTTCCTGCTCCTCTTAGCATGATAAAGAAGATTCAAAGAGAGTGAGATGCCAGCTCCTTTCATTCAGTCAGTAGCTTCAATCATTTCTGGTATATGAATAACATGATGTTTTTCAATCGCAAAAATCAATGAATATTGTAAATGCACAAACAGTAATTTCTCCGCATTGCAAGGTGCAATTCTGAAATGTTTTGCTTTTTCCTGCTCCTCTTAGCATGATAAAGAAGATTCAAAGAGAGTGAGATGCCAGCTCCTTTCATTCAGTCAGTAGCTTCAATCATTTCTGGACGTTTTTCAATGGCAAAAATCAATGAATATTGTAAATGCACAAACAGTAATTTCTTCGCATTGCAAGGTGCAATTCTGAAATTTTTTGCTTTTTCCTGCTCCTCTTAGCATGACAAAGAAGATTCAAAGAGAGTGAGATGCCAGATCCTTTCCTTCAGTCAGTAGCTTCAATCATTTCTGGTATAAGAATAACATGATGTTTTTCAATGGCAAAAATCAATGAATTTTGTAAATGCACAAACAGTAATTTCTCCGCATTGCAAGGCGCAATTCTGAAATTTTTTGCTTTTTCCTGCTCCTCTTAGCATGATAAAGAAGATTCAAAGAGAGTGAGATGCCAGCTCCTTTCATTCAGTCAGTAGCTTCAATCATTTCTGGACATTTTTCAATGGCAAAAATCAATGAATATTGTAAATGCACAAACAGTAATTTCTCCGCATTGCAAGGTGCAATTCTGAAATTTTTTGCTTTTTCCTGCTCCTCTTAGCATGATAAAGAAGATTCAAAGAGAGTGAGATGCCAGCTCCTTTCATTCAGTCAGTAGCTTCAATCATTTCTGGACGTTTTTCAATGGCAAAAATCAATGAATATTGTAAATGCACAAACAGTAATTTCTCCGCATTGCAAGGTGCAATTCTGAAATTTTTTGCTTTTTCCTGCTCCTCTTAGCATGATAAAGAAGATTCAAAGAGAGTGAGATGCCAGCTCCTTTCATTCAGTCAGTAGCTTCAATCATTTCTGGACGTTTTTCAATGGCAAAAATCAATGAATATTGTAAATGCACAAACTGCAATTTCTCCGCATTGCAAGGTGCAATTCTGAAATTTTTTGCTTTTTCCTGCTCCTCTTAGCATGATAAAGAAGATTCAAAGAGAGTGAGATGCCAGCTCCTTTCATTCAGTCAGTAGCTTCAATCATTTCTGGTATATGAATAACATGATGTTTTTCAATGGCAAAAATCAATGAATATTGTAAATGCACAAACAGTAATTTCTCCGCATTGCAAGGTGCAATTCTGAAATTTTTTGCTTTTTCCTGCTCCTCTTAGCATGATAAAGAAGATTCAAAGAGAGTGAGATGCCAGCTCCTTTCATTCAGTCAGTAGCTTCAATCATTTCTGGACGTTTTTCAATGGCAAAAATCAATGAATATTGTAAATGCACAAACTGCAATTTCTCCGCATTGCAAGGTGCAATTCTGAAATTTTTTGCTTTTTCCTGCTCCTCTTAGCATGATAAAGAAGATTCAAAGAGAGTGAGATGCCAGCTCCTTTCATTCAGTCAGTAGCTTCAATCATTTCTGGTATATGAATAACATGATGTTTTTCAATAGCAAAAATCAATGAATATTGTAAATGCACAAACAGTAATTTCTCCGCATTGCAAGGTGCAATTCTGAAATTTTTGGCTTTTTCCTGCTCCTCTTAGCATGATAAAGAAGATTCAAAGAGAGTGAGATGCCAGCTCCTTTCATTCAGTCAGTAGCTTCAATCATTTCTGGACGTTTTTCAATGGCAAAAATCAATGAATATTGTAAATGCACAAACAGTAATTTCTCCGCATTGCAAGGTGCAATTCTGAAATTTTTTGCTTTTTCCTGCTCCTCTTAGCATGATAAACAAGATTCAAAGAGAGTGAGATGCCAGCTCCTTTCATTCAGTCAGTAGCTTCAATCATTTCTGGACGTTTTTCAATGGCAAAAATCATTGAATATTGTAAATGCACAAACAGTAATTTCTCCGCATTGCAAGGTGCAATTCTGAAATTTTTTACTTTTTCCTGCTCCTCTTAGCATGATAAAGAAGATTCAAAGAGAATGAGATGCCAGCTCCTTTCATTCAGTCAGTAGCTTCAATCATTTCTGGTATATGAATAACATGATGTTTTTCAATCGCAAAAATCAATGAATATTGTAAATGCACAAACAGTAATTTCTCCGCATTGCAAGGTGCAATTCTGAAATTTTTTGCTTTTTCCTGCTCCTCTTAGCATGATAAAGAAGATTCAAAGAGAGTGAGATGCCAGCTCCTTTCATTCAGTCAGTAGCTTCAATCATTTCTGGACGTTTTTCAATGGCAAAAATCAATTAATATTGTAAATGCACAAACAGTAATTTCTCCGCATTGCAAGGTGCAATTCTGAAATTTTTTGCTTTTTCTTGCTCCTCTTAGCATGATAAAGAAGATTCAAAGAGAGTGAGATGCCAGCTCCTTTCCTTCAGTCAGTAGCTTCAATCATTTCTGGTATATGAATAACATGATGTTTTTCAATGGCAAAAATCAATGAATTTTGTAAATGCACAAACAGTAATTTCTCCGCATTGCAAGGCGCAATTCTGAAATTTTTTGCTTTTTCCTGCTCCTCTTAGCATGATAAAGAAGATTCAAAGAGAGTGAGATGCCAGCTCCTTTCATTCAGTCAGTAGCTTCAATCATTTCTGGACATTTTTCAATGGCAAAAATCAATGAATATTGTAAATGCACAAACAGTAATTTCTCCGCATTGCAAGGTGCAATTCTGAAATTTTTTGCTTTTTCCTGCTCCTCTTAGCATGATAAAGAAGATTCAAAGAGAGTGAGATGCCAGCTCCTTTCATTCAGTCAGTAGCTTCAATCATTTCTGGACGTTTTTCAATGGCAAAAATCAATGAATATTGTAAATGCACAAACAGTAATTTCTCCGCATTGCAAGGTGCAATTCTGAAATTTTTTGCTTTTTCCTGCTCCTCTTAGCATGATAAAGAAGATTCAAAGAGAGTGAGGTGCCAGCTCCTTTCATTCAGTCAGGAGCTTCAAACATTTCTGGTATATGAATAACATGTTTTTCAATGGCAAAAATCAATGAATATTGTAAATGCACAAACAGTAATTTCTCCGCATTGCAAGGTGCAATTCTGAAATTTTTTGCTTTTTCCTGCTCCTCTTAGCATGATAAAGAAGATTCAAAGAGAGTGAGATGCCAGCTCCTTTCATTCAGTCAGTAGCTTCAATCATTTCTGGACGTTTTTCAATGGCAAAAATCAATGAATATTGTAAATGCACAAACTGTAATTTCTCCGCATTGCAAGGTGCAATTCTGAAATTTTTTGCTTTTTCCTGCTCCTCTTAGCATGATAAAGAAGATTCAAAGAGAGTGAGATGCCAGCTCCTTTCATTCAGTCAGTAGCTTCAATCATTTCTGGACGTTTTTCAATGGCAAAAATCAACGAATATTGTAAATGCACAAACAGTAATTTCTCCGCATTGCAAGGTGCAATTCTGAAATTTTTTGCTTTTTCCTGCTCCTCTTAGCATGATAAAGAAGATTCAAAGAGAGTGAGATGCCAGCTCCTTTCATTCAGTCAGTAGCTTCAATCATTTCTGGACGTTTTTCAATGGCAAAAATCAATGAATATTGTAAATGCACAAACTGTAATTTCTCCGCATTGCAAGGTGCAATTCTGAAATTTTTTGCTTTTTCCTGCTCCTCTTAGCATGATAAAGAAGATTCAAAGAGAGTGAGATGCCAGCTCCATTCATTGAGTCAGTAGCTTCAATCATTTCTGGACGTTTTTCAATGGCAAAAATCAATGAATATTGTAAATGCACAAACAGTAATTTCTCCGCATTGCAAGGTGCAATTCTGAAATTTTTTGCTTTTTCCTGCTCCTCTTAGAATGATAAAGAAGATTCAAAGAGAGTGAGATGCCAGCTCCTTTCATTCAGTCAGTACCTTCAATCATTTCTGGACGTTTTTCAATGGCAAAAATCAATGAATATTGTAAATGCACAAACAGTAATTTCTCCGCATTGCAAGGTGCAATTCTGAAATTTTTTGCTTTTTCCTGCTCCTCTTAGCATGATAAAGAAGATTCAAAGAGAGTGAGATGCCAGTTCCTTTCATTCAGTCAGTAGCTTCAAACATTTTTGGTATATGAATAACATGATGTTTTTCAATGGCAAAAATCAATGAATATTGTAAATGCACAAACAGTAATTTCTCCGCATTGCAAGGTGCAAGTCTGAAATTTTTTGCTTTTTCCTGCTCCTCTTAGCATGATAAAGAAGATTCAAAGAGAGTGAGATGCCAGCTCCTTCCATTCAGTCAGTAGCTTCAAACATTTCTGGTATATGAATAACATGATGTTTTTCAATGGCAAAAATCAATGAATATTGTAAATGCACAAACAGTAATTTCTCCGCATTGCAGGGTGCAAGTCTGAAATTTTTTGCTTTTTCCTGCTCCTCTTAGCATGATAAAGAAGATTCAAAGAGAGTGAGATGCCAGCTACTTTCATTCAGTCAGTAGCTTCAATCATTTCTGGACGTTTTTCAATGGTAAAAATCAATGAATATTGTAAATGCACAAACAGTAATTTCTCCACATTGCAAGGTGCAATTCTGAAATTTTTTGCTTTATCCTGCTCCTCTTAGCATGATAAAGAAGATTCAAAGAGATTGAGATGCCAGCTCCTTTCATTCAGTCAGTAGCTTCAAACATTTCTGGTATATGAATAACATGATGTTTTTCAATGGCAAAAGTCAATGAATATTGTAAATGCACAAACAGTAATTTCTCCGCATTGCAAGGTGCAATTCTGAAATTTTTTGCTTTTTCCTGCTCCTCTTAGCATGATAAAGAAGATTCAAAGAGAGTGAGATGCCAGCTCCTTTCATTCAGTCAGTAGCTTCAAACATTTCTGGTATATGAATAACATGATGTTTTTCAATGGCAAAAATCAATGAATATTGTAAATGCACAAACAGTAATTTCTGCGCATTGCAAGGTGCAAGTCTGAAATTTTTTGCTTTTTCCTGCTCCTCTTAGCATGATAAAGAAGATTCAAAGAGAGTGAGATGCCAGCTACTTTCATTCAGTCAGTAGCTTCAATCATTTCTGGACGTTTTTCAATGGTAAAAATCAATGAATATTGTAAATGCACAAACAGTAATTTCTCCACATTGCAAGGTGCAATTCTGAAATTTTTTGCTTTTTCCTGCTCCTCTTAGCATGATAAAGAAGATTCAAAGAGAGTGAGATGCCAGCTCCTTTCATTCAGTCAGTAGCTTCAAACATTTCTGGTATATGAATAACATGATGTTTTTCAATGGCAAAAATCAATGAATATTGTAAATGCACAAACAGTAATTTCTCCGCATTGCAAGGTGCAATTCTGAAATTTTTTGCTTTTTCCTGCTCCTCTTAGCATGATAAAGAAGATTCAAAGAGAGTGAGATGCCAGCTCCTTTCATTCAGTCAGTAGCTTCAATCATTTCTGGATGTTTTTCAATGGCAAAAATCAATGAATATTGTAAATGCACAAACTGTAATTTCTCCGCATTGCAAGGTGCAATTCTGAAATTTTTTGCTTTTTCCTGCTCCTCTTAGCATGATAAAGAAGATTCAAAGAGAGTGAGATGCCAGCTCCTTTCATTCAGTCAGTAGCTTCAATCATTTCTGGACGTTTTTCAATGGCAAAAATCAATGAATATTGTAAATGCACAAACAGTAATTTCTCCGCATTGCAAGGTGCAATTCTGAAATTTTTTGCTTTTTCCTGCTCCTCTTAGCATGATAAAGAAGATTCAAAGAGAGTGAGATGCCAGCTCCTTTCATTCAGTCAGTACCTTCAATCATTTCTGGACGTTTTTCAATGGCAAAAATCAATGAATATTGTAAATGCACAAACAGTAATTTTTCCGCATCGCAAGGTGGAATTCTGAAATTTTTTGCTTTTTCCCGCTCCTCTTAGCATGATAAAGAAGATTCAAAGAGAGTGAGGTGCCAGCTCCTTTCATTCAGTCAGTAGCTTCAAACATTTCTGGTATATGAATAACATGTTTTTCAATGGCAAAAATCAATGAATATTGTAAATGCACAAACAGTAATTTCTCCGCATTGCAAGGTGCAATTCTGAAATTTTTTGCTTTTTCCTGCTCCTCTTAGCATGATAAAGAAGATTCAAAGAGAGTGAGATGCCAGCTCCTTTCATTCAGTCAGTAGCTTCAATCATTTCTGGACGTTTTTCAATGGCAAAAATCAATGAATATTGTAAATGCACAAACAGTAATTTCTCCGCATTGCAAGGTGCAATTCTGAAATTTTTTGCTTTTTCCTGCTCCTCTTAGCATGATAAAGAAGATTCAAAGAGAGTGAGATGCCAGCTCCTTTCATTCAGTCAGTAGCTTCAAACATTTCTGGTATATGAATAACATGATGTTTTTCAATGGCAAAAATCAATGAATATTGTAAATGCACAAACAGTAATTTCTCCGCATTGCAAGGTGCAAGTCTGAAATTTTTTGCTTTTTCCTGCTCCTCTTAGCATGATAAAGAAGATTCAAAGAGAGTGAGATGCCAGCTACTTTCATTCAGTCAGTAGCTTCAATCATTTCTGGACGTTTTTCAATGGTAAAAATCAATGAATATTGTAAATGCACAAACAGTAATTTCTCCACATTGCAAGGTGCAATTCTAAAATTTTTTGCTTTTTCCTGCTCCTCTTAGCATGATAAAGAAGATTCAAAGAGAGTGAGATGCCAGCTCCTTTCATTCAGTCAGTAGCTTCAAACATTTCTGGTATATGAATAACATGATGTTTTTCAATGGCAAAAATCAATGAATATTGTAAATGCACAAACAGTAATTTCTCCGCATTGCAAGGTGCAATTCTGAAATTTTTTGCTTTTTCCTGCTCCTCTTAGCATGATTCAAAGAGAGTGAGATGCCAGCTCCTTTCATTCAGTCAGTAGCTTCAATCATTTCTGGACATTTTTCAATGGCAAAAATCAATGAATATTGTAAATGCACAAACAGTAATTTCTCCGCATTGCAAGGTGCAATTCTGAAATTTTTTGCTTTTTCCTGCTCCTCTTAGCATGATAAAGAAGATTCAAATAGAGTGAGATGTCAGCTCCTTTCATTCAGTCAGTAGCTTCAAACATTTCTGGTATATGAATAACATGATGTTTTTCAATGGCAAAAATCAATGAATATTGTAAATGCACAAACAGTAATTTCTCCGCATTGCAAGGTGCAATTCTGAAATTTTTTGCTTTTTCCTGCTCCTCTTAGCATGATAAAGAAGATTCAAAGAGAGTGAGATGCCAGCTCCTTTCATTCAGTCAGTAGCTTCAAACATTTCTGGTATATGAATAACATGATGTTTTTCAATGGCAAAAATCAATGAATATTGTAAATGCACAAATAGTAATTTCTCCGCATTGCAAGGTGCAAGTCTGAAATTTTTTGCTTTTTCCTGCTCCTCTTAGCATGATAAAGAAGATTCAAAGAGAGTGAGATGCCAGCTACTTTCATTCAGTCAGTAGCTTCAATCATTTCTGGACGTTTTTCAATGGTAAAAATCAATGAATATTGTAAATGCACAAACAGTAATTTCTCCACATTGCAAGGTGCAATTCTGAAATTTTTTGCTTTTTCCTGCTCCTCTTAGCATGATAAAGAAGATTCAAAGAGATTGAGATGCCAGCTCCTTTCATTCAGTCAGTAGCTTCAAACATTTCTTGTATATGAATAACATGATGTTTTTCAATGGCAAAAATCAATGAATATTGTAAATGCACAAACAGTAATTTCTCCGCATTGCAAGGTGCAATTCTGAAATTTTTTGCTTTTTCCTGCTCCTCTTATCATGATAAAGAAGATTCAAAGAGAGTGAGATGCCAGCTCCTTTCATTCAGTCAGTAGCTTCAAACATTTCTGGTATATGAATAACATGATGTTTTTCAATGGCAAAAATCAATGAATATTGTAAATGCACAAACAGTAATTTCTCCGCATTGCAAGGTGCAAGTCTGAAATTTTTTGCTTTTTCCTGCTCCTCTTAGCATGATAAAGAAAATTCAAAGAGAGTGAGATGCCAGCTACTTTCATTCAGTCAGTAGCTTCAATCATTTCTGGACGTTTTTCAATGGTAAAAATCAATGAATATTGTAAATGCACAAACAGTAATTTCTCCACATTGCAAGGTGCAATTCTGAAATTTTTTGCTTTTTCCTGCTCCTCTTAGCATGATAAAGAAGATTCAAAGAGAGTGAGATGCCAGCTCCTTTCATTCAGTCAGTAGCTTCAAACATTTCTGGTATATAAATAACATGATGTTTTTCAATGGCAAAAATCAATGAATATTGTAAATGCACAAACAGTAATTTCTCCGCATTGCAAGGTGCAATTCTGAAATTTTTTGCTTTTTCCTGTTCCTCTTAGCATGATAAAGAAGATTCAAAGAGAGTGAGATGCCAGCTCCTTTCATTCAGTCAGTAGCTTCAATCATTTCTGGACGTTTCTCAATGGCAAAAATCAATGAATATTGTAAATGCACAAACTGTAATTTCTCCGCATTGCAAGGTGCAATTCTGAAATTTTTTGCTTTTTCCTGCTCCTCTTAGCATGATAAAGAAGATTCAAAGAGAGTGAGATGCCAGCTCCTTTCATTCAGTCAGTAGCTTCAATCATTTCTGGACGTTTTTCAATGGCAAAAATCAATGAATATTGTAAATGCACAAACAGTAATTTCTCCGCATTGCAAGGTGCAATTCTGAAATTTTTTGCTTTTTCCTGCTCCTCTTAGCATGATAAAGAAGATTCAAAGAGAGTGAGATGCCAGCTCCTTTCATTCAGTCAGTACCTTCAATCATTTCTGGACGTTTTTCAATGGCAAAAATCAATGAATATTGTAAATGCACAAACAGTAATTTCTCCGCATTGCAAGGTGCAATTCTGAAATTTTTTGCTTTTTCCCGCTCCTCTTAGCATGATAAAGAAGATTCAAAGAGAGTGAGGTGCCAGCTCCTTTCATTCAGTCAGTAGCTTCAAACATTTCTGGTATATGAATTACATGTTTTTCAATGGCAAAAATCAATGAATATTGTAAATGCACAAACAGTAATTTCTCCGCATTGCAAGGTGCAATTCTGAAATTTTTTGCTTTTTCCTGCTCCTCTTAGCATGATAAAGAAGATTCAAAGAGAGTGAGATGCCAGCTCCTTTCATTCAGTCAGTAGCTTCAATCATTTCTGGACGTTTTTCAATGGCAAAAATCAATGAATATTGTAAATGCACAAACAGTAATTTCTCCGCATTGCAAGGTGCAATTCTGAAATTTTTTGCTTTTTCCTGCTCCTCTTAGCATGATAAAGAAGATTCAAAGAGAGTGAGATGCCAGCTCCTTTCATTCAGTCAGTAGCTTCAATCATTTCTGGACGTTTTTCAATGGCAAAAATCAATGAATATTGTAAATGCACAAAAAGTAATTTCTCCGCATTGCAAGGTGCAATTCTGAAATTTTTTGCTTTTTCCTGCTCCTCTTAGCATGATAAAGAAGATTCAAAGAGAGTGAGATGCCAGCTCCTTTCATTCAGTCAGTAGCTTCAAACATTTCTGGTATATGAATAACATGATGTTTTTCAATGGCAAAAATCAATGAATATTGTAAATGCACAAACAGTAATTTCTCCGCATTGCAAGGTGCAAGTCTGAAATTTTTTGCTTTTTCCTGCTCCTCTTAGCATGATAAAAAAGATTCAAAGAGAGTGAGATGGCAGCTACTTTCATTCAGTCAGTAGCTTCAATCATTTCTGGACGTTTTTCAATGGTAAAAATCAATGAATATTGTAAATGCACAAACAGTAATTTCTCCACATTGCAAGGTGCAATTCTGAAATTTTTTGCTTTTTCCTGCTCCTCTTAGCATGATAAAGAAGATTCAAAGAGAGTGAGATGCCAGCTCCTTTCATTCAGTCAGTAGCTTCAAACATTTCTGGTATATGAATAACATGATGTTTTTCAATGGCAAAAATCAATGAATATTGTAAATGCACAAACAGTAATTTCTCCACATTGCAAGGTGCAATTCTGAAATTTTTTGCTTTTTCCTGCTCCTCTTAGCATGATAAAGAAGATTCAAAGAGAGTGAGATGCCAGCTCCTTTCATTCAGTCAGTAGCTTCAATCATTTCTGGACTTTTTTCAACGGCAAAAATCAATGAATATTGTAAATGCACAAACAGTAATTTCTCCGCATTGCAAGGTGCAATTCTGAAATTTTTTGCTTTTTCCTGCTCCTCTTAGCATGATAAAGAAGATTCAAAGAGAGTGAGATGCCAGCTCCTTTCATTCAGTCAGTAGCTTCAATCATTTCTGGACGTTTTTCAATGGCAAAAATCAATGTATATTGTAAATGCACAAACAGTAATTTCTCCGCATTGCAAGGTGCAATTCTGAAATTTTTTGCTTTTTCCTGCTCCTCTTAGCATGATAAAGAAGATTCAAAGAGAGTGAGATGCCAGCTCCTTTCATTCAGTCAGTAGCTTCAATCATTTCTGGACGTTTTTCAATGGCAAAAATCAATGAATATTGTAAATGCACAAACAGTAATTTCTCCGCATTGCAAGGTGCAATTCTGAAATTTTTTGCTTTTTCCTGCTCCTCTTAGCATGATAAAGAAGATTCAAAGAGAGTGAGATGCCAGCTCCTTTCATTCAGTCAGTAGCTTCAAACATTTCTGGTATATGAATAACATGATGTTTTTCAATGGCAAAAATCAATGAATTTTGTAAATGCACAAACAGCAATTTCTCCGCATTGCAAGGTGCAATTCTGAAATTTTTTGCTTTTTCCTGCTCCTCTTAGCATGATAAAGAAGATTCAAAGAGAGTGAGATGCCAGCTCCTTTCATTCAGTCAGTAGCTTCAATCATTTCTGGACGTTTTTCAATGGCAAAAATCAATGAATATTGTAAATGCACAAACAGTAATTTCTCCGCATTGCGAGGTGCAATTCTGAAATTTTTTGCTTTTTCCTGCTCCTCTTAGCATGATAAAGAAGATTCAAAGAGAGTGAGATGCCAGCTCCTTTCATTCAGTCAGTAGCTTCAATCATTTCTGGTATGTGAATAACATGATGTTTTTCAATGGCAAAAATCAATGAATATTGTAAATGCACAAACAGTAATTTCTCCGCATTGCAAGGTGCAATTCTGAAATGTTTTGCTTTTTCCTGCTCCTCTTAGCATGATAAAGAAGATTCAAAGAGAGTGAGATGCCAGCTCCTTTCATTCAGTCAGTAGCTTCAATCATTTCTGGTATATGAATAACATGATGTTTTTCAATGGCAAAAATCAATGAATATTGTAAATGCACAAACAGTAATTTATTCGCATTGCAAGGTGCAATTCTGAAATTTTTTGGTTTTTCTTGCTCCTCTTAGCATGATAAAGAAGATTCAAAGAGAGTGAGATGCCAGCTCCTTTCATTCAGTCAGTAGCTTCAAACATTTCTGGTATATGAATAACATGATGTTTTTCAATGGCAAAAATCAATGAATATTGTAAATGCACAAACAGTAATTTCTCCGCATTGCAAGGTGCAATTCTGAAATTTTTTGCTTTTTCCTGCTCCTCTTAGCATGATAAAGAAGATTCAAAGAGAGTGAGATTCCAGCTCCTTTCATTCAGTCAGTAGCTTCAAACATTTCTGGTATATGAATAACATGATGTTTTTCAATGGCAAAAGTCAATGAATATTGTAAATGCACAAACAGTAATTTCTCCGCATTGCAAGGTGCAATTCTGAAATTTTTTGCTTTTTCCTGCTCCTCTTAGCATGATAAAGAAGATTCAAAGAGAGTGAGATGCCAGCTCCTTTCATTCAGTCAGTAGCTTCAAACATTTCTGGTATATGAATAACATGATGTTTTTCAATGGCAAAAATCAATGAATATTGTAAATGCACAAACAGTAATTTCTCCGCATTGCAAGGTGCAAGTCTGAAATTTTTTGCTTTTTCCTGCTCCTCTTAGCATGATAAAGAAGATTCAAAGAGAGTGAGATGCCAGCTACTTTCATTCAGTCAGTAGCTTCAATCATTTCTGGACGTTTTTCAATGGTAAAAATCAATGAATATTGTAAATGCACAAACAGTAATTTCTCCACATTGCAAGGTGCAATTCTGAAATTTTTTGCTTTTTCCTGCTCCTCTTAGCATGATAAAGAAGATTCAAAGAGAGTGAGATGCCAGCTCCTTTCATTCAGTCAGTAGCTTCAAACATTTCTGGTATATGAATAACATGATGTTTTTCAATGGCAAAAATCAATGAATATTGTAAATGCACAAACAGTAATTTCTCCGCATTGCAAGGTGCAATTCTGAAATTTTTTGCTTTTTCCTGCTCCTCTTAGCATGATAAAGAAGATTCAAAGAGAGTGAGATGCCAGCTCCTTTCATTCAGTCAGTAGCTTCAATCATTTCTGGATGTTTTTCAATGGCAAAAATCAATGAATATTGTAAATGCACAAACTGTAATTTCTCCGCATTGCAAGGTGCAATTCTGAAATTTTTTGCTTTTTCCTGCTCCTCTTAGCATGATAAAGAAGATTCAAAGAGAGTGAGATGCCAGCTCCTTTCATTCAGTCAGTAGCTTCAATCATTTCTGGACGTTTTTCAATGGCAAAAATCAATGAATATTGTAAATGCACAAACAGTAATTTCTCCGCATTGCAAGGTGCAATTCTGAAATTTTTTGCTTTTTCCTGCTCCTCTTAGCATGATAAAGAAGATTCAAAGAGAGTGAGATGCCAGCTCCTTTCATTCAGTCAGTACCTTCAATCATTTCTGGACGTTTTTCAATGGCAAAAATCAATGAATATTGTAAATGCACAAACAGTAATTTTTCCGCATCGCAAGGTGCAATTCTGAAATTTTTTGCTTTTTCCCGCTCCTCTTAGCATGATAAAGAAGATTCAAAGAGAGTGAGGTGCCAGCTCCTTTCATTCAGTCAGTAGCTTCAAACATTTCTGGTATATGAATAACATGTTTTTCAATGGCAAAAATCAATGAATATTGTAAATGCACAAACAGTAATTTCTCCGCATTGCAAGGTGCAATTCTGAAATTTTTTGCTTTTTCCTGCTCCTCTTAGCATGATAAAGAAGATTCAAAGAGAGTGAGATGCCAGCTCCTTTCATTCAGTCAGTAGCTTCAATCATTTCTGGACGTTTTTCAATGGCAAAAATCAATGAATATTGTAAATGCACAAACAGTAATTTCTCCGCATTGCAAGGTGCAATTCTGAAATTTTTTGCTTTTTCCTGCTCCTCTTAGCATGATAAAGAAGATTCAAAGAGAGTGAGATGCCAGCTCCTTTCATTCAGTCAGTAGCTTCAAACATTTCTGGTATATGAATAACATGATGTTTTTCAATGGCAAAAATCAATGAATATTGTAAATGCACAAACAGTAATTTCTCCGCATTGCAAGGTGCAAGTCTGAAATTTTTTGCTTTTTCCTGCTCCTCTTAGCATGATAAAGAAGATTCAAAGAGAGTGAGATGCCAGCTACTTTCATTCAGTCAGTAGCTTCAATCATTTCTGGACGTTTTTCAATGGTAAAAATCAATGAATATTGTAAATGCACAAACAGTAATTTCTCCACATTGCAAGGTGCAATTCTAAAATTTTTTGCTTTTTCCTGCTCCTCTTAGCATGATAAAGAAGATTCAAAGAGAGTGAGATGCCAGCTCCTTTCATTCAGTCAGTAGCTTCAAACATTTCTGGTATATGAATAACATGATGTTTTTCAATGGCAAAAATCAATGAATATTGTAAATGCACAAACAGTAATTTCTCCGCATTGCAAGGTGCAATTCTGAAATTTTTTGCTTTTTCCTGCTCCTCTTAGCATGATTCAAAGAGAGTGAGATGCCAGCTCCTTTCATTCAGTCAGTAGCTTCAATCATTTCTGGACATTTTTCAATGGCAAAAATCAATGAATATTGTAAATGCACAAACAGTAATTTCTCCGCATTGCAAGGTGCAATTCTGAAATTTTTTGCTTTTTCCTGCTCCTCTTAGCATGATAAAGAAGATTCAAAGAGAGTGAGATGCCAGCTACTTTCATTCAGTCAGTAGCTTCAAACATTTCTGGTATATGAATAACATGATGTTTTTCAATGGCAAAAATCAATGAATATTGTAAATGCACAAACAGTAATTTCTCCGCATTGCAAGGTGCAAGTCTGAAATTTTTTGCTTTTTCCTGCTCCTCTTAGCATGATAAAGAAGATTCAAAGAGAGTGAGATGCCAGCTACTTTCATTCAGTCAGTAGCTTCAATCATTTCTGGACGTTTTTCAATGGTAAAAATCAATGAATATTGTAAATGCACAAACAGTAATTTCTCCACATTGCAAGGTGCAATTCTAAAATTTTTTGCTTTTTCCTGCTCCTCTTAGCATGATAAAGAAGATTCAAAGAGAGTGAGATGCCAGCTCCTTTCATTCAGTCAGTAGCTTCAAACATTTCTGGTATATGAATAACATGATGTTTTTCAATGGCAAAAATCAATGAATATTGTAAATGCACAAACAGTAATTTCTCCGCATTGCAAGGTGCAATTCTGAAATTTTTTGCTTTTTCCTGCTCCTCTTAGCATGATTCAAAGAGAGTGAGATGCCAGCTCCTTTCATTCAGTCAGTAGCTTCAATCATTTCTGGACATTTTTCAATGGCAAAAATCAATGAATATTGTAAATGCACAAACAGTAATTTCTCCGCATTGCAAGGTGCAATTCTGAAATTTTTTGCTTTTTCCTGCTCCTCTTAGCATGATAAAGAAGATTCAAAGAGAGTGAGATGTCAGCTCCTTTCATTCAGTCAGTAGCTTCAAACATTTCTGGTATATGAATAACATGATGTTTTTCAATGGCAAAAATCAATGAATATTGTAAATGCACAAACAGTAATTTCTCCGCATTGCAAGGTGCAATTCTGAAATTTTTTGCTTTTTCCTGCTCCTCTTAGCATGATAAAGAAGATTCAAAGAGAGTGAGATGCCAGCTCCTTTCATTCAGTCAGTAGCTTCAAACATTTCTGGTATATGAATAACATGATGTTTTTCAATGGCAAAAATCAATGAATATTGTAAATGCACAAATAGTAATTTCTCCGCATTGCAAGGTGCAAGTCTGAAATTTTTTGCTTTTTCCTGCTCCTCTTAGCATGATAAAGAAGATTCAAAGAGAGTGAGATGCCAGCTACTTTCATTCAGTCAGTAGCTTCAATCATTTCTGGACGTTTTTCAATGGTAAAAATCAATGAATATTGTAAATGCACAAACAGTAATTTCTCCACATTGCAAGGTGCAATTCTGAAATTTTTTGCTTTTTCCTGCTCCTCTTAGCATGATAAAGAAGATTCAAAGAGATTGAGATGCCAGCTCCTTTCATTCAGTCAGTAGCTTCAAACATTTCTTGTATATGAATAACATGATGTTTTTCAATGGCAAAAATCAATGAATATTGTAAATGCACAAACAGTAATTTCTCCGCATTGCAAGGTGCAATTCTGAAATTTTTTGCTTTTTCCTGCTCCTCTTATCATGATAAAGAAGATTCAAAGAGAGTGAGATGCCAGCTCCTTTCATTCAGTCAGTAGCTTCAAACATTTCTGGTATATGAATAACATGATGTTTTTCAATGGCAAAAATCAATGAATATTGTAAATGCACAAACAGTAATTTCTCCGCATTGCAAGGTGCAAGTCTGAAATTTTTTGCTTTTTCCTGCTCCTCTTAGCATGATAAAGAAAATTCAAAGAGAGTGAGATGCCAGCTACTTTCATTCAGTCAGTAGCTTCAATCATTTCTGGACGTTTTTCAATGGTAAAAATCAATGAATATTGTAAATGCACAAACAGTAATTTCTCCACATTGCAAGGTGCAATTCTGAAATTTTTTGCTTTTTCCTGCTCCTCTTAGCATGATAAAGAAGATTCAAAGAGAGTGAGATGCCAGCTCCTTTCATTCAGTCAGTAGCTTCAAACATTTCTGGTATATAAATAACATGATGTTTTTCAATGGCAAAAATCAATGAATATTGTAAATGCACAAACAGTAATTTCTCCGCATTGCAAGGTGCAATTCTGAAATTTTTTGCTTTTTCCTGTTCCTCTTAGCATGATAAAGAAGATTCAAAGAGAGTGAGATGCCAGCTCCTTTCATTCAGTCAGTAGCTTCAATCATTTCTGGACGTTTCTCAATGGCAAAAATCAATGAATATTGTAAATGCACAAACTGTAATTTCTCCGCATTGCAAGGTGCAATTCTGAAATTTTTTGCTTTTTCCTGCTCCTCTTAGCATGATAAAGAAGATTCAAAGAGAGTGAGATGCCAGCTCCTTTCATTCAGTCAGTAGCTTCAATCATTTCTGGACGTTTTTCAATGGCAAAAATCAATGAATATTGTAAATGCACAAACAGTAATTTCTCCGCATTGCAAGGTGCAATTCTGAAATTTTTTGCTTTTTCCTGCTCCTCTTAGCATGATAAAGAAGATTCAAAGAGAGTGAGATGCCAGCTCCTTTCATTCAGTCAGTACCTTCAATCATTTCTGGACGTTTTTCAATGGCAAAAATCAATGAATATTGTAAATGCACAAACAGTAATTTCTCCGCATTGCAAGGTGCAATTCTGAAATTTTTTGCTTTTTCCCGCTCCTCTTAGCATGATAAAGAAGATTCAAAGAGAGTGAGGTGCCAGCTCCTTTCATTCAGTCAGTAGCTTCAAACATTTCTGGTATATGAATTACATGTTTTTCAATGGCAAAAATCAATGAATATTGTAAATGCACAAACAGTAATTTCTCCGCATTGCAAGGTGCAATTCTGAAATTTTTTGCTTTTTCCTGCTCCTCTTAGCATGATAAAGAAGATTCAAAGAGAGTGAGATGCCAGCTCCTTTCATTCAGTCAGTAGCTTCAATCATTTCTGGACGTTTTTCAATGGCAAAAATCAATGAATATTGTAAATGCACAAACAGTAATTTCTCCGCATTGCAAGGTGCAATTCTGAAATTTTTTGCTTTTTCCTGCTCCTCTTAGCATGATAAAGAAGATTCAAAGAGAGTGAGATGCCAGCTCCTTTCATTCAGTCAGTAGCTTCAATCATTTCTGGACGTTTTTCAATGGCAAAAATCAATGAATATTGTAAATGCACAAAAAGTAATTTCTCCGCATTGCAAGGTGCAATTCTGAAATTTTTTGCTTTTTCCTGCTCCTCTTAGCATGATAAAGAAGATTCAAAGAGAGTGAGATGCCAGCTCCTTTCATTCAGTCAGTAGCTTCAAACATTTCTGGTATATGAATAACATGATGTTTTTCAATGGCAAAAATCAATGAATATTGTAAATGCACAAACAGTAATTTCTCCGCATTGCAAGGTGCAAGTCTGAAATTTTTTGCTTTTTCCTGCTCCTCTTAGCATGATAAAAAAGATTCAAAGAGAGTGAGATGGCAGCTACTTTCATTCAGTCAGTAGCTTCAATCATTTCTGGACGTTTTTCAATGGTAAAAATCAATGAATATTGTAAATGCACAAACAGTAATTTCTCCACATTGCAAGGTGCAATTCTGAAATTTTTTGCTTTTTCCTGCTCCTCTTAGCATGATAAAGAAGATTCAAAGAGAGTGAGATGCCAGCTCCTTTCATTCAGTCAGTAGCTTCAAACATTTCTGGTATATGAATAACATGATGTTTTTCAATGGCAAAAATCAATGAATATTGTAAATGCACAAACAGTAATTTCTACGCATTGCAAGGTGCAATTCTGAAATTTCTTGCTTTTTCCTTCTCCTCTTAGCATGATAAAGAAGATTCAAAGAGAGTGAGATGCCAGCTCCTTTCATTCAGTCAGTAGCTTCAATCATTTCTGGTATATGAATAACATGATGTTTTTCAATGGCAAAAATCAATGAATATTGTAAATGCACAAACAGTAATTTCTCCGCATTGCAAGGTGCAAGTCTGAAATTTTTTGCTTTTTCCTGCTCCTCTTAGCATGATAAAGAAGATTCAAAGAGAGTGAGATGGCAGCTACTTTCATTCAGTCAGTAGCTTCAATCATTTCTGGACGTTTTTCAAGGGTAAAAATCAATGAATATTGTAAATGCACAAACAGTAATTTCTCCACATTGCAATGTGCAATTCTGAAATTTTTTGCTTTTTCCTGCTCCTCTTAGCATGATAAAGAAGATTCAAAGAGAGTGAGATGCCAGCTCCTTTCATTCAGTCAGTAGCTTCAAACATTTCTGGTATATGAATAACATGATGTTTTTCAATGGCAAAAATCAATGAATATTGTAAATGCACAAACAGTAATTTCTACGCATTGCAAGGTGCAATTCTGAAATTTCTTGCTTTTTCCTGCTCCTCTTAGCATGATAAAGAAGATTCAAAGAGAGTGAGATGCCAGCTCCTTTCATTCAGTCAGTAGCTTCAATCATTTCTGGTATATGAATAACATGATGTTTTTCAATGGCAAAAATCAATGAATATTGTAAATGCACAAACAGTAATTTCTCCGCATTGCAAGGTGCAATTCTGAAATTTTTTGCTTTTTCCTGCTCCTCTTAGCATGATAAAGAAGATTCAAAGAGAGTGAGATGCCAGCTCCTTTCATTCAGTCAGTAGCTTCAATCATTTCTGGACTTTTTTCAACGGCAAAAATCAATGAATATTGTAAATGCACAAACAGTAATTTCTCCGCATTGCAAGGTGCAATTCTGAAATTTTTTGCTTTTTCCTGCTCCTCTTAGCATGATAAAGAAGATTCAAAGAGAGTGAGATGCCAGCTCCTTTCATTCAGTCAGTAGCTTCAATCATTTCTGGACGTTTTTCAATGGCAAAAATCAATGTATATTGTAAATGCACAAACAGTAATTTCTCCGCATTGCAAGGTGCAATTCTGAAATTTTTTGCTTTTTCCTGCTCCTCTTAGCATGATAAAGAAGATTCAAAGAGAGTGAGATGCCAGCTCCTTTCATTCAGTCAGTAGCTTCAATCATTTCTGGACGTTTTTCAATGGCAAAAATCAATGAATATTGTAAATGCACAAACAGTAATTTCTCCGCATTGCAAGGTGCAATTCTGAAATTTTTTGCTTTTTCCTGCTCCTCTTAGCATGATAAAGAAGATTCAAAGAGAGTGAGATGCCAGCTCCTTTCATTCAGTCAGTAGCTTCAAACATTTCTGGTATATGAATAACATGATGTTTTTCAATGGCAAAAATCAATGAATTTTGTAAATGCACAAACAGCAATTTCTCCGCATTGCAAGGTGCAATTCTGAAATTTTTTGCTTTTTCCTGCTCCTCTTAGCATGATAAAGAAGATTCAAAGAGAGTGAGATGCCAGCTCCTTTCATTCAGTCAGTAGCTTCAATCATTTCTGGACGTTTTTCAATGGCAAAAATCAATGAATATTGTAAATGCACAAACAGTAATTTCTCCGCATTGCGAGGTGCAATTCTGAAATTTTTTGCTTTTTCCTGCTCCTCTTAGCATGATAAAGAAGATTCAAAGAGAGTGAGATGCCAGCTCCTTTCATTCAGTCAGTAGCTTCAATCATTTCTGGTATGTGAATAACATGATGTTTTTCAATGGCAAAAATCAATGAATATTGTAAATGCACAAACAGTAATTTCTCCGCATTGCAAGGTGCAATTCTGAAATGTTTTGCTTTTTCCTGCTCCTCTTAGCATGATAAAGAAGATTCAAAGAGAGTGAGATGCCAGCTCCTTTCATTCAGTCAGTAGCTTCAATCATTTCTGGTATATGAATAACATGATGTTTTTCAATGGCAAAAATCAATGAATATTGTAGATGCACAAACAGTAATTTATTCGCATTGCAAGGTGCAATTCTGAAATTTTTTGGTTTTTCTTGCTCCTCTTAGCATGATAAAGAAGATTCAAAGAGAGTGAGATGCCAGCTCCTTTCATTCAGTCAGTAGCTTCAAACATTTCTGGTATATGAATAACATGATGTTTTTCAATGGCAAAAATCAATGAAAATTGTAAATGCACAAACAGTAATTTCTCCGCATTGCAAGGTGCAATTCTGAAATTTTTTGCTTTTTCCTGCTCCTCTTAGCATGATAAAGAAGATTCAAAGAGAGTGAGATGCCAGCTCCTTTCATTCAGTCAGTAGCTTCAATCATTTCTGGTATATGAATAACATGATGTTTTTCAATGGCAAAAATCAATGAATATTGTAAATGCACAAACAGTAATTTCTCCGCATTGCAAGGTGCAATTCTGAAATTTTTTGCTTTTTCCTGCTCCTCTTAGCATGATAAAGAAGATTCAAAGAGAGTGAGATGCCAGCTCCTTTCATTCAGTCAGTAGCTTCAATCATTTCTGGACGTTTTTCAATGGCAAAAATCAATGAATATTGTAAATGCACAAACAGTAATTTCTCCGCATTGCAAGGTGCAATTCTGAAATTTTTTGCTTTTTCCTGCTCCTCTTAGCATGATAAAGAAGATTCAAAGAGAGTGACATGCCAGCTCCTTTCATTCAGTCAGTAGCTTCAAACATTTCTGGTATATGAATAACATGATGTTTTTCAATGGCAAAAATCAATGAATATTGTAAATGCACAAACAGTAATTTCTCCGCATTGCAAGGTGCAATTCTGAAATTTTTTGCTTTTTCCTGCTCCTCTTAGCATGATAAAGAAGATTCAAAGAGAGTGAGATGCCAGCTCCTTTCATTCAGTCAGTAGCTTCAATCATTTCTGGACGTTTTTCAATGGCAAAAATCAATGAATATTGTAAATGCACAAACAGTAATTTCTCCGCATTGCAAGGTGCAATTCTGAAATTTTTTGCTTTTTCCTGCTCCTCTTAGCATGATAAAGAAGATTCAAAGAGAGTGAGATGCCAGCTCCTTTCATTCAGTCGGTAG
Source organism: Phyllobates terribilis (assembly GCF_046119375.1). Classification (NCBI taxonomy): domain Eukaryota; kingdom Metazoa; phylum Chordata; class Amphibia; order Anura; family Dendrobatidae; genus Phyllobates; species Phyllobates terribilis. The sequence goes on from NW_027364355.1 coordinate 178,929, forward strand.
GTTCAATCATTTCTGGACGTTTTTCAATGGCAAAAATCAATGAATATTGTAAATGCACAAACAGTAATTTCTCCGCATTGCAAGGTGCAATTCTGAAATTTTTTGCTTTTTCCTGCTCCTCTTAGCATGATAAAGAAGATTCAAAGAGAGTGAGATGCCAGCTCCTTTCATTCAGTCAGTAGCTTCAATCATTTCTGGACGTTTTTCAATGGCAAAAATCAATGAATATTGTAAATGCACAAACAGTAATTTCTCCGCATTGCAAGGTGCAATTCTGAAATTTTTTGCTTTTTCCTGCTCCTCTTAGCATGATAAAGAAGATTCAAAGAGAGTGAGATGCCAGCTCCTTTCATTCAGTCAGTAGCTTCAATCATTTCTGGACGTTTTTCAATGGCAAAAATCAATGTATATTGTAAATGCACAAACAGTAATTTCTCCGCATTGCAAGGTGCAATTCTGAAATTTTTTGCTTTTTCCCGCTCCTCTTAGCATGATAAAGAAGATTCAAAGAGAGTGAGATGCCAGCTCCTTTCATTCAGTCAGTAGCTTCAATCATTTCTGGACGTTTTTCAATGGCAAAAATCAATGTATATTGTAAATGCACAAACAGTAATTTCTCCGCATTGCAAGGTGCAATTCTGAAATTTTTTGCTTTTTCCTGCTCCTCTTAGCATGATAAAGAAGATTCAAAGAGAGTGAGATGCCAGCTCCTTTCATTCAGTCAGTAGCTTCAATCATTTCTGGACGTTTTTCAATGGCAAAAATCAATGAATATTGTAAATGCACAAACAGTAATTTCTCCGCATTGCAAGGTGCAATTCTGAAATTTTTTGCTTTTTCCTGCTCCTCTTATCATGATAAAGAAGATTCAAAGAGAGTGAGATGCCAGCTCCTTTCATTCAGTCAGTAGCTTCAAACATTTCTGGTATATGAATAACATGATGTTTTTCAATGGCAAAAATCAATGAATTTTGTAAATGCACAAACAGCAATTTCTCCGCATTGCAAGGTGCAATTCTGAAATTTTTTGCTTTTTCCTGCTCCTCTTAGCATGATAAAGAAGATTCAAAGAGAATAAGATGCCAGCTCCTTTCATTCAGTCAGTAGCTTCAATCATTTCTGGACGTTTTTCAATGGCAAAAATCAATGAATATTGTAAATGCACAAACAGTAATTTCTCCGCATTGCGAGGTGCAATTCTGAAATTTTTTGCTTTTTCCTGCTCCTCTTAGCATGATAAAGAAGATTCAAAGAGAGTGAGATGCCAGCTCCTTTCATTCAGTCAGTAGCTTCAATCATTTCTGGTATATGAATAACATGATGTTTTTCAATGGCAAAAATCAATGAATATTGTAAATGCACAAACAGTAATTTCTCCGCATTGCAAGGTGCAATTCTGAAATTTTTTGCTTTTTCCTGCTCCTCTTAGCATGATAAAGAAGATTCAAAGAGAGTGAGATGCCAGCTCCTTTCATTCAGTCAGTAGCTTCAATCATTTCTGGACGTTTTTCAATGGCAAAAATCAATGAATATTGTAAATGCACAAACAGTAATTTCTCCGCATTGCAAGGTGCAATTCTGAAATTTTTTGCTTTTTCCTGCTCCTTTTAGCATGATAAAGAAGATTCAAAGAGAGTGACATGCCAGCTCCTTTCATTCAGTCAGTAGCTTCAAACATTTCTGGTATATGAATAACATGATGTTTTTCAATGGCAAAAATCAATGAATATTGTAAATGCACAAACAGTAATTTCTCCGCATTGCAAGGAGCAATTCTGAAATTTTTTGCATTTTCCTGCTCCTCTTAGCATGATAAAGAAGATTCAAAGAGAGTGAGATGCCAGCTCCTTTCATTCAGTCAGTAGCTTCAATCATTTCTGGACGTTTTTCAATGGCAAAAATCAATGAATATTGTAAATGCACAAACAGTAATTTCTCCGCATTGCAAGGTGCAATTCTGAAATTTTTTGCTTTTTCCTGCTCCTCTTAGCATGATAAAGAAGATTCAAAGAGAGTGAGATGCCAGCTCCTTTCATTCAGTCAGTAGCTTCAAACATTTCTGGACATTTTTCAATGGCAAAAATCAATGAATATTGTAAATGCACAAACAGTAATTTCTCCGCATTGCAAGGTGCAATTCTGAAATTTTTTGCTTTTTCCTGCTCCTCTTAGCATGATAAAGAAGATTCAAAGAGAGTGAGATGTCAGCTCCTTTCATTCAGTCAGTAGCTTCAATCATTTCTGGTATATGAATAACATGATGTTTAACAATGGCAAAAATCAATGAATATTGTAAATGCACAAACAGTAATTTCTCCGCATTGCAAGGTGCAATTCTGAAATTTTTTGCTTTTTCCTGCTCCTCTTAGCATGATAATGAAGATTCAAAGAGAGTGAGATGCCAGCTCCTTTCATTCAGTCAGTAGCTTCAATCATTTCTGGATGTTTTTCAATGGCAAAAATCAATGAATATTGTAAATGCACAAACAGTAATTTCTCCGCATTGCAAGGTGCAATTCTGAAATTTTTTGCTTTTTCCTGCTCCTCTTAGCATGATAAAGAAGATTCAAAGAGAGTGAGATGCCAGCTCCTTTCATTCAGTCAGTAGCTTCAATCATTTCTGGACATTTTTCAACGGCAAAAATCAATGAATATTGTAAATGCACAAACAGTAATTTCTCCGCATTGCAAGGTGCAATTCTGAAATTTTTTGCTTTTTCCTGCTCCTCTTAGCATGATAAAGAAGATTCAAAGAGAGTGAGATGCCAGCTCCTTTCATTCAGTCAGTAGCTTCAATCATTTCTGGACGTTTTTCAATGGCAAAAATCAATGAATATTGTAAATGCACAAACAGTAAGTTCTCCGCATTGCAAGGTGCAATTCTGAAATTTTTTGCTTTTTCCTGCTCCTCTTAGCATGATAAAGAAGATTCAAACAGAGTGAGATGCCAGCTCCTTTCATTCAGTCAGTAGCTTCAATCATTTCTGGACGTTTTTCAATGGCAAAAATCAATGAATATTGTAAATGCACAAACAGTAATTTCTCCGTATTGCAAGGTGCAATTCTGAAATTTTTTGCTTTTTCCTGCTCCTCTTAGCATGATAAAGAAGATTCAAAGAGAGTGAGATGCCAGCTCCTTTCATTCAGTCAGTAGCTTCAATCATTTCTGGACGTTTTTCAATGGCAAAAATCAATGAATATTGTAAATGCACAAGCAGTAATTTCTCCGCATTGCAAGGTGCAATTCTGAAATTTTTTGCTTTTTCCTGCTCCTCTTAGCATGATAAAGAAGATTCAAAGAGACTGAGATGCCAGCTCCTTTCATTCAGTCAGTAGCTTCAATCATTTCTGGACGTTTTTCAATGGCAAAAATCAATGAATATTGTAAATGCACAAACAGTAATTTCTCCGCATTGCAAGGTGCAATTCTGAAATTTTTTACTTTTTCCTGCTCCTCTTAGCATGAAAAAGAAGATTCAAAGAGAGTGAGATGCCAGCTCCTTTCATTCAGTCAGTAGCTTCAATCATTTCTGGTATATGAATAACATGATGTTTTTCAATGGCAAAAATCAATGAATATTGTAAATGCACAAACAGTAATTTCTCCGCATTGCAAGGTGCAATTCTGAAATTTTTTGCTTTTTCCTGCTCCTCTTAGCATGATAAAGAAGATTCAAAGAGAGTGAGATGCCAGCTCCTTTCATTCAGTCAGTAGCTTCAATCATTTCTGGACGTTTTTCAATGGCAAAAATCAATGAATATTGTAAATGCACAAACAGTAATTTCTCCGCATTGCAAGGTGCAATTCTGAAATTTTTTGCTTTTTCCTGCTCCTCTTAGCATGATAAAGAAGATTCAAAGAGAGTGAGATGCCAGCTCCTTTCATTCAGTCAGTAGCTTCAATCATTTCTGGTATATGAATAACATGATGTTTTTCAATGGCAAAAATCAATGAATATTGTAGATGCACAAACAGTAATTTATTCGCATTGCAAGGTGCAATTCTGAAATTTTTTGGTTTTTCTTGCTCCTCTTAGCATGATAAAGAAGATTCAAAGAGAGTGAGATGCCAGCTCCTTTCATTCAGTCAGTAGCTTCAAACATTTCTGGTATATGAATAACATGATGTTTTTCAATGGCAAAAATCAATGAAAATTGTAAATGCACAAACAGTAATTTCTCCGCATTGCAAGGTGCAATTCTGAAATTTTTTGCTTTTTCCTGCTCCTCTTAGCATGATAAAGAAGATTCAAAGAGAGTGAGATGCCAGCTCCTTTCATTCAGTCAGTAGCTTCAATCATTTCTGGTATATGAATAACATGATGTTTTTCAATGGCAAAAATCAATGAATATTGTAAATGCACAAACAGTAATTTCTCCGCATTGCAAGGTGCAATTCTGAAATTTTTTGCTTTTTCCTGCTCCTCTTAGCATGATAAAGAAGATTCAAAGAGAGTGAGATGCCAGCTCCTTTCATTCAGTCAGTAGCTTCAATCATTTCTGGACGTTTTTCAATGGCAAAAATCAATGAATATTGTAAATGCACAAACAGTAATTTCTCCGCATTGCAAGGTGCAATTCTGAAATTTTTTGCTTTTTCCTGCTCCTCTTAGCATGATAAAGAAGATTCAAAGAGAGTGACATGCCAGCTCCTTTCATTCAGTCAGTAGCTTCAAACATTTCTGGTATATGAATAACATGATGTTTTTCAATGGCAAAAATCAATGAATATTGTAAATGCACAAACAGTAATTTCTCCGCATTGCAAGGTGCAATTCTGAAATTTTTTGCTTTTTCCTGCTCCTCTTAGCATGATAAAGAAGATTCAAAGAGAGTGAGATGCCAGCTCCTTTCATTCAGTCAGTAGCTTCAATCATTTCTGGACGTTTTTCAATGGCAAAAATCAATGAATATTGTAAATGCACAAACAGTAATTTCTCCGCATTGCAAGGTGCAATTCTGAAATTTTTTGCTTTTTCCTGCTCCTCTTAGCATGATAAAGAAGATTCAAAGAGAGTGAGATGCCAGCTCCTTTCATTCAGTCGGTAGGTTCAATCATTTCTGGACGTTTTTCAATGGCAAAAATCAATGAATATTGTAAATGCACAAACAGTAATTTCTCCGCATTGCAAGGTGCAATTCTGAAATTTTTTGCTTTTTCCTGCTCCTCTTAGCATGATAAAGAAGATTCAAAGAGAGTGAGATGCCAGCTCCTTTCATTCAGTCAGTAGCTTCAATCATTTCTGGACGTTTTTCAATGGCAAAAATCAATGAATATTGTAAATGCACAAACAGTAATTTCTCCGCATTGCAAGGTGCAATTCTGAAATTTTTTGCTTTTTCCTGCTCCTCTTAGCATGATAAAGAAGATTCAAAGAGAGTGAGATGCCAGCTCCTTTCATTCAGTCAGTAGCTTCAATCATTTCTGGACGTTTTTCAATGGCAAAAATCAATGTATATTGTAAATGCACAAACAGTAATTTCTCCGCATTGCAAGGTGCAATTCTGAAATTTTTTGCTTTTTCCCGCTCCTCTTAGCATGATAAAGAAGATTCAAAGAGAGTGAGATGCCAGCTCCTTTCATTCAGTCAGTAGCTTCAATCATTTCTGGACGTTTTTCAATGGCAAAAATCAATGTATATTGTAAATGCACAAACAGTAATTTCTCCGCATTGCAAGGTGCAATTCTGAAATTTTTTGCTTTTTCCTGCTCCTCTTAGCATGATAAAGAAGATTCAAAGAGAGTGAGATGCCAGCTCCTTTCATTCAGTCAGTAGCTTCAATCATTTCTGGACGTTTTTCAATGGCAAAAATCAATGAATATTGTAAATGCACAAACAGTAATTTCTCCGCATTGCAAGGTGCAATTCTGAAATTTTTTGCTTTTTCCTGCTCCTCTTATCATGATAAAGAAGATTCAAAGAGAGTGAGATGCCAGCTCCTTTCATTCAGTCAGTAGCTTCAAACATTTCTGGTATATGAATAACATGATGTTTTTCAATGGCAAAAATCAATGAATTTTGTAAATGCACAAACAGCAATTTCTCCGCATTGCAAGGTGCAATTCTGAAATTTTTTGCTTTTTCCTGCTCCTCTTAGCATGATAAAGAAGATTCAAAGAGAATAAGATGCCAGCTCCTTTCATTCAGTCAGTAGCTTCAATCATTTCTGGACGTTTTTCAATGGCAAAAATCAATGAATATTGTAAATGCACAAACAGTAATTTCTCCGCATTGCGAGGTGCAATTCTGAAATTTTTTGCTTTTTCCTGCTCCTCTTAGCATGATAAAGAAGATTCAAAGAGAGTGAGATGCCAGCTCCTTTCATTCAGTCAGTAGCTTCAATCATTTCTGGTATATGAATAACATGATGTTTTTCAATGGCAAAAATCAATGAATATTGTAAATGCACAAACAGTAATTTCTCCGCATTGCAAGGTGCAATTCTGAAATTTTTTGCTTTTTCCTGCTCCTCTTAGCATGATAAAGAAGATTCAAAGAGAGTGAGATGCCAGCTCCTTTCATTCAGTCAGTAGCTTCAATCATTTCTGGTATATGAATAACATGATGTTTTTCAATGGCAAAAATCAATGAATATTGTAAATGCACAAACAGTAATTTATTCGCATTGCAAGGTGCAATTCTGAAATTTTTTGCTTTTTCCTGCTCCTCTTAGCATGATAAAGAAGATTCAAAGAGAGTGAGATGCCAGCTCCTTTCATTCAGTCAGTAGCTTCAAACATTTCTGGTATATGAATAACATGATGTTTTTCAATGGCAAAAATCAATGAATATTGTAAATGCACAAAGAGTAATTTCTCCGCATTGCAAGGTGCAATTCTGAAATTTTTTGCCTTTTCCTGCTCCTCTTAGCATGATAAAGAAGATTCAAAGAGAGTGAGATGCCAGCTCCTTTCATTCAGTCAGTAGCTTCAATCATTTCTGGACGTTTTTCAATGGCAAAAATCAATGAATATTGTAAATGCACAAACAGTAATTTCTCCGCATTGCAAGGTGCAATTCTGAAATTTTTTGCTTTTTCCTGCTCCTCTTAGCATGACAAAGAAGATTCAAAGAGAGTGAGATGCCAGCTCCTTTCATTCAGTCAGTAGCTTCAAACATTTCTGGTATATGAATAACATGATGTTTTTCAATGGCAAAAATCAATGAATATTGTAAATGCACAAACAGTAATTTCTCCGCATTGCAAGGTGCAATTCTGAAATTTTTTGCTTTTTCCTGCTCCTCTTAGCATGATAAAGAAGATTCAAAGAGAGTGAGATGCCAGCTCCTTTCATTCAGTCAGTAGCTTCAATCATTTCTGGACGTTTTTCAATGGCAAAAATCAATGAATATTGTAAATGCACAAACAGTAATTTCTCCGCATTGCAAGGTGCAATTCTGAAATTTTTTGCTTTTTCCTGCTCCTCTTAGCATGATAAAGAAGATTCAAAGAGAGTGAGATGCCAGCTCCTTTCATTCAGTCAGTAGCTTCAATCATTTCTGGTATATGAATAACATGATGTTTTTCAATGGCAAAAATCAATGAATATTGTAAATGCACAAACAGTAATTTCTCCGCATTGCAAGGTGCAATTCTGAAATTTTTTGCTTTTTCCTGCTCCTCTTAGCATGATAAAGAAGATTCAAAGAGAGTGAGATGCCAGCTCCTTTCATTCAGTCAGTAGCTTCAATCATTTCTGGACGTTTTTCAATGGCAAAAATCAATGAATATTGTAAATGCACAAACAGTAATTTCTCCGCATTGCAAGGTGCAATTCTGAAATTTTTTGCTTTTTCCTGCTCCTTTTAGCATGATAAAGAAGATTCAAAGAGAGTGACATGCCAGCTCCTTTCATTCAGTCAGTAGCTTCAAACATTTCTGGTATATGAATAACATGATGTTTTTCAATGGCAAAAATCAATGAATATTGTAAATGCACAAACAGTAATTTCTCCGCATTGCAAGGAGCAATTCTGAAATTTTTTGCATTTTCCTGCTCCTCTTAGCATGATAAAGAAGATTCAAAGAGAGTGAGATGCCAGCTCCTTTCATTCAGTCAGTAGCTTCAATCATTTCTGGACGTTTTTCAATGGCAAAAATCAATGAATATTGTAAATGCACAAACAGTAATTTCTCCGCATTGCAAGGTGCAATTCTGAAATTTTTTGCTTTTTCCTGCTCCTCTTAGCATGATAAAGAAGATTCAAAGAGAGTGAGATGCCAGCTCCTTTCATTCAGTCAGTAGCTTCAAACATTTCTGGACATTTTTCAATGGCAAAAATCAATGAATATTGTAAATGCACAAACAGTAATTTCTCCGCATTGCAAGGTGCAATTCTGAAATTTTTTGCTTTTTCCTGCTCCTCTTAGCATGATAAAGAAGATTCAAAGAGAGTGAGATGTCAGCTCCTTTCATTCAGTCAGTAGCTTCAATCATTTCTGGTATATGAATAACATGATGTTTAACAATGGCAAAAATCAATGAATATTGTAAATGCACAAACAGTAATTTCTCCGCATTGCAAGGTGCAATTCTGAAATTTTTTGCTTTTTCCTGCTCCTCTTAGCATGATAATGAAGATTCAAAGAGAGTGAGATGCCAGCTCCTTTCATTCAGTCAGTAGCTTCAATCATTTCTGGATGTTTTTCAATGGCAAAAATCAATGAATATTGTAAATGCACAAACAGTAATTTCTCCGCATTGCAAGGTGCAATTCTGAAATTTTTTGCTTTTTCCTGCTCCTCTTAGCATGATAAAGAAGATTCAAAGAGAGTGAGATGCCAGCTCCTTTCATTCAGTCAGTAGCTTCAATCATTTCTGGACATTTTTCAACGGCAAAAATCAATGAATATTGTAAATGCACAAACAGTAATTTCTCCGCATTGCAAGGTGCAATTCTGAAATTTTTTGCTTTTTCCTGCTCCTCTTAGCATGATAAAGAAGATTCAAAGAGAGTGAGATGCCAGCTCCTTTCATTCAGTCAGTAGCTTCAATCATTTCTGGACGTTTTTCAATGGCAAAAATCAATGAATATTGTAAATGCACAAACAGTAAGTTCTCCGCATTGCAAGGTGCAATTCTGAAATTTTTTGCTTTTTCCTGCTCCTCTTAGCATGATAAAGAAGATTCAAACAGAGTGAGATGCCAGCTCCTTTCATTCAGTCAGTAGCTTCAATCATTTCTGGACGTTTTTCAATGGCAAAAATCAATGAATATTGTAAATGCACAAACAGTAATTTCTCCGTATTGCAAGGTGCAATTCTGAAATTTTTTGCTTTTTCCTGCTCCTCTTAGCATGATAAAGAAGATTCAAAGAGAGTGAGATGCCAGCTCCTTTCATTCAGTCAGTAGCTTCAATCATTTCTGGACGTTTTTCAATGGCAAAAATCAATGAATATTGTAAATGCACAAGCAGTAATTTCTCCGCATTGCAAGGTGCAATTCTGAAATTTTTTGCTTTTTCCTGCTCCTCTTAGCATGATAAAGAAGATTCAAAGAGACTGAGATGCCAGCTCCTTTCATTCAGTCAGTAGCTTCAATCATTTCTGGACGTTTTTCAATGGCAAAAATCAATGAATATTGTAAATGCACAAACAGTAATTTCTCCGCATTGCAAGGTGCAATTCTGAAATTTTTTACTTTTTCCTGCTCCTCTTAGCATGAAAAAGAAGATTCAAAGAGAGTGAGATGCCAGCTCCTTTCATTCAGTCAGTAGCTTCAATCATTTCTGGTATATGAATAACATGATGTTTTTCAATGGCAAAAATCAATGAATATTGTAAATGCACAAACAGTAATTTCTCCGCATTGCAAGGTGCAATTCTGAAATTTTTTGCTTTTTCCTGCTCCTCTTAGCATGATAAAGAAGATTCAAAGAGAGTGAGATGCCAGCTCCTTTCATTCAGTCAGTAGCTTCAATCATTTCTGGACGTTTTTCAATGGCAAAAATCAATGAATATTGTAAATGCACAAACAGTAATTTCTCCGCATTGCAAGGTGCAATTCTGAAATTTTTTGCTTTTTCCTGCTCCTCTTAGCATGATAAAGAAGATTCAAAGAGAGTGAGATGCCAGCTCCTTTCATTCAGTCAGTAGCTTCAATCATTTCTGGTATATGAATAACATGATGTTTTTCAATGGCAAAAATCAATGAATATTGTAAATGCACAAACAGTAATTTCTCCGCATTGCAAGGTGCAATTCTGAAATTTTTTGCTTTTTCCTGCTCCTCTTAGCATGATAAAGAAGATTCAAAGAGAGTGAGATGCCAGCTCCTTTCATTCAGTCAGTAGCTTCAAACATTTCTGGACGTTTTTCAATGGCAAAAATCAATGAATATTGTAAATGCACAAACAGTAATTTCTCCGCATTGCAAGGTGCAATTCTGAAATTTTTTGCTTTTTCCTGCTCCTCTTAGCATGATAAAGAAGATTCAAAGAGAGTGAGATGCCAGCTCCTTTCATTCAGTCAGTAGCTTCAATCATTTCTGGTATATGAATAACATGATGTTTAACAATGGCAAAAATCAATGAATATTGTAAATGCACAAACAGTAATTTCTCCGCATTGCAAGGTGCAATTCTGAAATTTTTTGCTTTTTCCTGCTCCTCTTAGCATGATAAAGAAGATTCAAAGAGAGTGAGATGCCAGCTCCTTTCATTCAGTCAGTAGCTTCAATCATTTCTGGATGTTTTTCAATGGCAAAAATCAATGAATATTGTAAATGCACAAACAGTAATTTCTCCGCATTGCAAGGTGCAATTCTGAAATTTTTTGCTTTTTCCTGCTCCTCTTAGCATGATAAAGAAGATTCAAAGAGAGTGAGATGCCAGCTCCTTTCATTCAGTCAGTAGCTTCAATCATTTCTGGACGTTTTTCAACGGCAAAAATCAATGAATATTGTAAATGCACAAACAGTAATTTCTCCGCATTGCAAGGTGCAATTCTGAAATTTTTTGCTTTTTCCTGCTCCTCTTAGCATGATAAAGAAGATTCAAAGAGAGTGAGATGCCAGCTCCTTTCATTCAGTCAGTAGCTTCAATCATTTCTGGACGTTTTTCAATGGCAAAAATCAATGAATATTGTAAATGCACAAACAGTAATTTCTCCGCATTGCAAGGTGCAATTCTGAAATTTTTTGCTTTTTCCTGCTCCTCTTAGCATGATAAAGAAGATTCAAAGAGAGTGAGATGCCAGCTCCTTTCATTCAGTCAGTAGCTTCAATCATTTCTGGACGTTTTTCAATGGCAAAAATCAATGAATATTGTAAATGCACAAACAGTAATTTCTCCGTATTGCAAGGTGCAATTCTGAAATTTTTTGCTTTTTCCTGCTCCTCTTAGCATGATAAAGAAGATTCAAAGAGAGTGAGATGCCAGCTCCTTTCATTCAGTCAGTAGCTTCAATCATTTCTGGACGTTTTTCAATGGCAAAAATCAATGAATATTGTAAATGCACAAGCAGTAATTTCTCCGCATTGCAAGGTGCAATTCTGAAATTTTTTGCTTTTTCCTGCTCCTCTTAGCATGATAAAGAAGATTCAAAGAGACTGAGATGCCAGCTCCTTTCATTCAGTCAGTAGCTTCAATCATTTCTGGACGTTTTTCAATGGCAAAAATCAATGAATATTGTAAATGCACAAACAGTAATTTCTCCGCATTGCAAGGTGCAATTCTGAAATTTTTTACTTTTTCCTGCTCCTCTTAGCATGAAAAAGAAGATTCAAAGAGAGTGAGATGCCAGCTCCTTTCATTCAGTCAGTAGCTTCAATCATTTCTGGTATATGAATAACATGATGTTTTTCAATGGCAAAAATCAATGAATATTGTAAATGCACAAACAGTAATTTCTCCGCATTGCAAGGTGCAATTCTGAAATTTTTTGCTTTTTCCTGCTCCTCTTAGCATGATAAAGAAGATTCAAAGAGAGTGAGATGCCAGCTCCTTTCATTCAGTCAGTAGCTTCAATCATTTCTGGACGTTTTTCAATGGCAAAAATCAATGAATATTGTAAATGCACAAACAGTAATTTCTCCGTATTGCAAGGTGCAATTCTGAAATTTTTTGCTTTTTCCTGCTCCTCTTAGCATGATAAAGAAGATTCAAAGAGAGTGAGATGCCAGCTCCTTTCATTCAGTCAGTAGCTTCAATCATTTCTGGACGTTTTTCAATGGCAAAAATCAATGAATATTGTAAATGCACAAGCAGTAATTTCTCCGCATTGCAAGGTGCAATTCTGAAATTTTTTGCTTTTTCCTGCTCCTCTTAGCATGATAAAGAAGATTCAAAGAGACTGAGATGCCAGCTCCTTTCATTCAGTCAGTAGCTTCAATCATTTCTGGACGTTTTTCAATGGCAAAAATCAATGAATATTGTAAATGCACAAACAGTAATTTCTCCGCATTGCAAGGTGCAATTCTGAAATTTTTTACTTTTTCCTGCTCCTCTTAGCATGAAAAAGAAGATTCAAAGAGAGTGAGATGCCAGCTCCTTTCATTCAGTCAGTAGCTTCAATCATTTCTGGTATATGAATAACATGATGTTTTTCAATGGCAAAAATCAATGAATATTGTAAATGCACAAACAGTAATTTCTCCGCATTGCAAGGTGCAATTCTGAATTTTTTTGCTTTTTCCTGCTCCTCTTAGCATGATAAAGAAGATTCAAAGAGAGTGAGATGCCAGCTCCTTTCATTCAGTCAGTAGCTTCAATCATTTCTGGACGTTTTTCAATGGCAAAAATCAATGAATATTGTAAATGCACAAACAGTAATTTCTCCGCATTGCAAGGTGCAATTCTGAAATTTTTTGCTTTTTCCTGCTCCTCTTAGCATGATAAAGAAGATTCAAAGAGAGTGAGATGCCAGCTCCTTTCATTCAGTCAGTAGCTTCAATCATTTCTGGTATATGAATAACATGATGTTTTTCAATGGCAAAAATCAATGAATATTGTAAATGCACAAACAGTAATTTCTCCGCATTGCAAGGTGCAATTCTGAAATTTTTTGCCTTTTCCTGCTCCTCTTAGCATGATAAAGAAGATTCAAAGAGAGTGAGATGCCAGCTCCTTTCATTCAGTCAGTAGCTTCAATCATTTCTGGACGTTTTTCAATGGCAAAAATCAATGAATATTGTAAATGCACAAACAGTAATTTCTCCGCATTGCAAGGTGCAATTCTGAAATTTTTTGCTTTTTCCTGCTCCTCTTAGCATGATAAAGAAGATTCAAAGAGACTGAGATGCCAGCTCCTTTCATTCAGTCAGTAGCTTCAATCATTTCTGGACGTTTTTCAATGGCAAAAATCAATGAATATTGTAAATGCACAAACAGTAATTTCTCCGCATTGCAAGGTGCAAATCTGAAATTTTTTGCTTTTTCCTGCTCCTCTTAGCATGATAATAAGATTCAAAGAGACTGAGATGCCAGCTCCTTTCATTCAGTCAGTAGCTTCAATCATTTCTGGACGTTTTTCAATGGCAAAAATCAATGAATATTGTAAATGCACAAACAGTAATTTCTCCGCATTGCAAGGTGCAATTCTGAAATTTTTTACTTTTTCCTGCTCCTCTTAGCATGAAAAAGAAGATTCAAAGAGAGTGAGATGCCAGCTCCTTTCATTCAGTCAGTAGCTTCAATCATTTCTGGTATATGAATAACATGATGTTTTTCAATGGCAAAAATCAATGAATATTGTAAATGCACAAACAGTAATTTCTCCGCATTGCAAGGTGCAATTCTGAAATTTTTTGCTTTTTCCTGCTCCTCTTAGCATGATAAAGAAGATTCAAAGAGAGTGAGATGCCAGCTCCTTTCATTCAGTCAGTAGCTTCAATCATTTCTGGACGTTTTTCAATGGCAAAAATCAATGAATATTGTAAATGCACAAACAGTAATTTCTCCGCATTGCAAGGTGCAATTCTGAAATTTTTTGCTTTTTCCTGCTCCTCTTAGCATGATAAAGAAGATTCAAAGAGAGTGAGATGCCAGCTCCTTTCATTCAGTCAGTAGCTTCAATCATTTCTGGTATATGAATAACATGATGTTTTTCAATGGCAAAAATCAATGAATATTGTAAATGCACAAACAGTAATTTCTCCGCATTGCAAGGTGCAATTCTGAAATTTTTTGCTTTTTCCTGCTCCTCTTAGCATGATAAAGAAGATTCAAAGAGAGTGAGATGCCAGCTCCTTTCATTCAGTCAGTAGCTTCAAACATTTCTGGACGTTTTTCAATGGCAAAAATCAATGAATATTGTAAATGCACAAACAGTAATTTCTCCGCATTGCAAGGTGCAATTCTGAAATTTTTTGCTTTTTCCTGCTCCTCTTAGCATGATAAAGAAGATTCAAAGAGAGTGAGATGCCAGCTCCTTTCATTCAGTCAGTAGCTTCAATCATTTCTGGTATATGAATAACATGATGTTTAACAATGGCAAAAATCAATGAATATTGTAAATGCACAAACAGTAATTTCTCCGCATTGCAAGGTGCAATTCTGAAATTTTTTGCTTTTTCCTGCTCCTCTTAGCATGATAAAGAAGATTCAAAGAGAGTGAGATGCCAGCTCCTTTCATTCAGTCAGTAGCTTCAATCATTTCTGGATGTTTTTCAATGGCAAAAATCAATGAATATTGTAAATGCACAAACAGTAATTTCTCCGCATTGCAAGGTGCAATTCTGAAATTTTTTGCTTTTTCCTGCTCCTCTTAGCATGATAAAGAAGATTCAAAGAGAGTGAGATGCCAGCTCCTTTCATTCAGTCAGTAGCTTCAATCATTTCTGGACGTTTTTCAATGGCAAAAATCAATGAATATTGTAAATGCACAAACAGTAATTTCTCCGTATTGCAAGGTGCAATTCTGAAATTTTTTGCTTTTTCCTGCTCCTCTTAGCATGATAAAGAAGATTCAAAGAGAGTGAGATGCCAGCTCCTTTCATTCAGTCAGTAGCTTCAATCATTTCTGGACGTTTTTCAATGGCAAAAATCAATGAATATTGTAAATGCACAAGCAGTAATTTCTCCGCATTGCAAGGTGCAATTCTGAAATTTTTTGCTTTTTCCTGCTCCTCTTAGCATGATAAAGAAGATTCAAAGAGACTGAGATGCCAGCTCCTTTCATTCAGTCAGTAGCTTCAATCATTTCTGGACGTTTTTCAATGGCAAAAATCAATGAATATTGTAAATGCACAAACAGTAATTTCTCCGCATTGCAAGGTGCAATTCTGAAATTTTTTACTTTTTCCTGCTCCTCTTAGCATGAAAAAGAAGACTCAAAGAGAGTGAGATGCCAGCTCCTTTCATTCAGTCAGTAGCTTCAATCATTTCTGGTATATGAATAACATGATGTTTTTCAATGGCAAAAATCAATGAATATTGTAAATGCACAAACAGTAATTTCTCCGCATTGCAAGGTGCAATTCTGAATTTTTTTGCTTTTTCCTGCTCCTCTTAGCATGATAAAGAAGATTCAAAGAGAGTGAGATGCCAGCTCCTTTCATTCAGTCAGTAGCTTCAATCATTTCTGGACGTTTTTCAATGGCAAAAATCAATGAATATTGTAAATGCACAAACAGTAATTTCTCCGCATTGCAAGGTGCAATTCTGAAATTTTTTGCTTTTTCCTGCTCCTCTTAGCATGATAAAGAAGATTCAAAGAGAGTGAGATGCCAGCTCCTTTCATTCAGTCAGTAGCTTCAATCATTTCTGGTATATGAATAACATGATGTTTTTCAATGGCAAAAATCAATGAATATTGTAAATGCACAAACAGTAATTTCTCCGCATTGCAAGGTGCAATTCTGAAATTTTTTGCTTTTTCCTGCTCCTCTTAGCATGATAAAGAAGATTCAAATAGAGTGAGATGCCAGCTCCTTTCATTCAGTCAGTAGCTTCAATCATTTCTGGTATATGAATAACATGATGTTTTTCAATGGCAAAAATCAATGAATATTGTAAATGCACAAACAGTAATTTCTCCGCATTGCAAGGTGCAATTCTGAAATTTTTTGCCTTTTCCTGCTCCTCTTAGCATGATAAAGAAGATTCAAAGAGAGTGAGATGCCAGCTCCTTTCATTCAGTCAGTAGCTTCAATCATTTCTGGACGTTTTTCAATGGCAAAAATCAATGAATATTGTAAATGCACAAACAGTAATTTCTCCGCATTGCAAGGTGCAATTCTGAAATTTTTTGCTTTTTCCTGCTCCTCTTAGCATGATAAAGAAGATTCAAAGAGAGTGAGATGCCAGCTCCTTTCATTCAGTCAGTAGCTTCAAACATTTCTGGTATATGAATAACATGATGTTTTTCAATGGCAAAAATCAATGAATATTGTAAATGCACAAACAGTAATTTCTCCGCATTGCAAGGTGCAATTCTGAAATTTTTTGCTTTTTCCTGCTCCTCTTAGCATGATAAAGAAGATTCAAAGAGAGTGAGATGCCAGCTCCTTTCATTCAGTCAGTAGCTTCAATCATTTCTGGACGTTTTTCAATGGCAAAAATCAATGAATATTGTAAATGCACAAACAGTAATTTCTCCGCATTGCAAGGTGCAATTCTGAAATTTTTTGCTTTTTCCTGCTCCTCTTAGCATGATAAAGAAGATTCAAAGAGAGTGAGATGCCAGCTCCTTTCATTCAGTCAGTAGCTTCAATCATTTCTGGTATATGAATAACATGATGTTTTTCAATGGCAAAAATAAATGAATATTGTAAATGCACAAACAGTAATTTCTCCGCATTGCAAGGTGCAATTCTGAAATTTTTTGCTTTTTCCTGCTCCTCTTAGCATGATAAAGAAGATTCAAAGAGAGTGAGATGCCAGCTCCTTTCATTCAGTCAGTAGCTTCAATCATTTCTGGATGTTTTTCAATGGCAAAAATCAATGAATATTGTAAATGCACAAACAGTAATTTCTCCGCATTGCAAGGTGCAATTCTGAAATTTTTTGCTTTTTCCTGCTCCTCTTAGCATGATAAAGAAGATTCAAAGAGAGTGAGATGCCAGCTCCTTTCATTCAGTCAGTAGCTTCAATCATTTCTGGACGTTTTTCAATGGCAAAAATCAATGAATATTGTAAATGCACAAACAGTAATTTCTCCGCATTGCAAGGTGCAATTCTGAAATTTTTTGCTTTTTTCTGCTCCTCTTAGCATGATAAAGAAGATTCAAAGAGAGTGAGATGCCAGCTCCTTTCATTCAGTCAGTAGCTTCAATCATTTCTGGTATATGAATAACATGATGTTTTTCAATGGCAAAAATCAATGAATATTGTAAATGCACAAACAGTAATTTCTCCGCATTGCAAGGTGCAATTCTGAAATTTTTTGCTTTTTCCTGCTCCTCTTAGCATGATAAAGAAGATTCAAAGAGAGTGAGATGCCAGCTCCTTTCATTCAGTCAGTAGCTTCAATCATTTCTGGACGTTTTTCAATGGCAAAAATCAATGAATATTGTAAATGCACAAACAGTAATTTCTCCGCATTGCAAGGTGCAATTCTGAAATTTTTTGCTTTTTCCTGCTCTTCTTAGCATGATAAAGAAGATTCAAAGAGAGTGAGATGCCAGCTCCTTTCATTCAGTCAGTAGCTTCAATCATTTCTGGTATATGAATAACATGATGTTTTTCAATGGCAAAAATCAATGAATATTGTAAATGCACAAACAGTAATTTCTCCGCATTGCAAGGTGCAATTCTGAAATTTTTTGCTTTTTCCTGCTCCTCTTAGCATGATAAAGAAGATTCAAAGACAGTGAGATGCCAGCTCCTTTAATTCAGTCAGTAGCTTCAATCATTTCTGGACGTTTTTCAATGGCAAAAATCAATGAATATTGTAAATGCACAAACAGTAATTTCTCCGCATTGCAAGGTGCAATTCTGAAATTTTTTGCTTTTTCCTGCTCCTCTTAGCATGATAAAGAAGATTCAAAGAGAATGAGATGCCAGCTCCTTTCATTCAGTCAGTAGCTTCAATCATTTCTGGACGTTTTTCAACGGCAAAAATCAATGAATATTGTAAATGCACAAACAGTAATTTCTCCGCATTGCAAGGTGCAATTCTGAAATTTTTTGCTTTTTCCTGCTCCTCTTAGCATGATAAAGAAGATTCAAAGAGAGTGAGATGCCAGCTCCTTTCATTCAGTCAGTAGCTTCAATCATTTCTGGACGTTTTTCAATAGCAAAAATCAATGAATATTGTAAATGCACAAACAGTAATTTCTCCGCATTGCAAGGTGCAATTCTGAAATTTTTTGCTTTTTCCTGCTCCTCTTAGCATGATAAAGAAGATTCAAAGAGAGTGAGATGCCAGCTCCTTTAATTCAGTCAGTAGCTTCAATCATTTCTGGACGTTTTTCAATGGCAAAAATCAATGAATATTGTAAATGCACAAACAGTAATTTCTCCGCATTGCAAGGTGCAATTCTGAAATTTTTTGCTTTTTCCTGCTCCTCTTAGCATGATAAAGAAGATTCAAAGAGAGTGAGATGCCAGCTCCTTTCATTCAGTCAGTAGCTTCAATCATTTCTGGACGTTTTTCAATAGCAAAAATCAATGAATATTGTAAATGCACAAACAGTAATTTCTCCGCATTGCAAGGTGCAATTCTGAAATTTTTTGCTTTTTCCTGCTCCTCTTAGCATGGTAAAGAAGATTCAAAGAGAGTGAGATGCCAGCTCCTTTCATTCAGTCAGTAGCTTTAATCATTTCTGGACGTTTTTCAATGGCAAAAATCAATGAATATTGTAAATGCACAAACAGTAATTTCTCCGCATTGCAAGGTGCAATTCTGAAATTTTTTGCTTTTTCCTGCTCCTCTTAGCATGATAAAGAAGACTCAAAGAGAGTGAGATGCCAGCTCCTTTCATTCAGTCAGTAGCTTCAATCATTTCTGGACGTTTTTCAATGGCAAAAATCAATGAATATTGTAAATGCACAAGCAGTAATTTCTCCGCATTGCAAGGTGCAATTCTGAAATTTTTTGCTTTTTCCTGCTCCTCTTAGCATGATAAAGAAGATTCAAAGAGAGTGAGATGCCAGCTCCTTTCATTCAGTCAGTAGCTTCAATCATTTCTGGACGTTTTTCAATGGCAAAAATCAATGAATATTGTAAATGCACAAACAGTAATTTCTCCGCATTGCAAGGTGCAATTCTGAAATGCTTTGCTTTTTCCTGCTCCTCTTAGCATGAAAAAGAAGATTCAAAGAGCGTGAGATGCCAGCTCCTTTCATTCAGTCAGTAGCTTCAATCATTTCTGGTATATGAATAACATGATGTTTTTCAATGGCAAAAATCAATGAATATTGTAAATGCACAAACAGTAATTTCTCCGCATTGCAAGGTGCAATTCTGAATTTTTTTGCTTTTTCCTGCTCCTCTTAGCATGATAAAGAAGATTCAAAGAGAGTGAGATGCCAGCTCCTTTCATTCAGTCAGTAGCTTCAATCATTTCTGGACGTTTTTCAATGGCAAAAATCAATGAATATTGTAAATGCACAAACAGTAATTTCTCCGCATTGCAAGGTGCAATTCTGAAATTTTTTGCTTTTTCCTGCTCCTCTTAGCATGATAAAGAAGATTCAAAGAGAGTGAGATGCCAGCTCCTTTCAGTCAGTAGCTTCAATCATTTCTGGACATTTTTCAATGGCAAAAATCAATGAATATTGTAAATGCACAAACAGTAATTTCTCCGCATTGCAAGGTGCAATTCTGAAATTTTTTGCTTTTTCCTGCTCCTCTTAGCATGATAAAGAAGATTCAAATAGAGTGAGATGCCAGCTCCTTTCATTCAGTCAGTAGCTTCAAACATTTCTGGTATATGAATAACATGATGTTTTTCAATGGCAAAAATCAATGAATATTGTAGATGCACAAACAGTAATTTCTCCGCATTGCAAGGTGCAATTCTGAAATTTTTTGCTTTTTCCTGCTCCTCTTAGCATGATAAAGAAGATTCAAAGAGACTGAGATGCCAGCTCCTTTCATTCAGTCAGTAGCTTCAATCATTTCTGGACGTTTTTCAATGGCAAAAATCAATGAATATTGTAAATGCACAAACAGTAATTTCTCCGCATTGCAAGGTGCAATTCTGAAATTTTTTGCTTTTTCCTGCTCCTCTTAGCATGATAAAGAAGATTCAAAGAGAGTGAGATGCCAGCTCCTTTCATTCAGTCAGTAGCTTCAATCATTTCTGGACGTTTTTCAATGGCAAAAATCAATGAATATTGTAAATGCACAAACAGTAATTTCTCCGCATTGCAAGGTGCAATTCTGAAATTTTTTGCTTTTTCCTGCTCCTCTTAGCATGATAAAGAAGATTCAAAGAGAGTGAGATGCCAGCTCCTTTCATTCAGTCAGTAGCTTCAATCATTTCTGGTATATGAATAACATGATGTTTTTCAATGGCAAAAATCAATGAATATTGTAAATGCACAAACAGTAATTTCTCCGCATTGCAAGGTGCAATTCTGAAATTTTTTGCTTTTTCCTGCTCCTCTTAGCATGATAAAGAAGATTCAAAGAGAGTGAGATGCCAGCTCCTTTCATTCAGTCAGTAGCTTCAATCATTTCTGGACGTTTTTCAATGGCAAAAATCAATGAATATTGTAAATGCACAAACAGTAATTTCTCCGCATTGCAAGGTGCAATTCTGAAATTTTTTGCTTTTTCCTGCTCCTCTTAGCATGATAAAGAAGATTCAAAGAGAGTGAGATGCCAGCTCCTTTCATTCAGTCAGTAGCTTCAAACATTTCTGGTATATGAATAACATGATGTTTTTCAATGGCAAAAATCAATGAATATTGTAAATGCACAAACAGTAATTTCTTCGCATTGCAAGGTGCAATTCTGAAATTTTTTGCTTTTTCCTGCTCCTCTTAGCATGATAAAGAAGATTCAAAGAGAGTGAGATGCCAGCTCCTTTCATTCAGTCAGTAGCTTCAAACATTTCTGGTATATGAATAACATGATGTTTTTCAATGGCAAAAATCAATGAATATTGTAAATGCACAAACAGTAATTTCTCCGCATTGCAAGGTGCAATTCTGAAATTTTTTGCTTTTTCCTGCTCCTCTTAGCATGATAAAGAAGATTCAAAGAGAGTGAGATGCCAGCTCCTTTCATTCAGTCAGTAGCTTCAATCATTTCTGGACGTTTTTCAATGGCAAAAATCAATGAATATTGTAAATGCACAAACAGTAATTTCTCCGCATTGCAAGGTGCAATTCTGAAATTTTTTGCTTTTTCCTGCTCCTCTTAGCATGATAAAGAAGATTCAAAGAGAGTGAGATGCCAGCTCCTTTCATTCAGTCAGTAGCTTCAATCATTTCTGGACGTTTTTCAATGGCAAAAATCAATGAATATTGTAAATGCACAAACAGTAATTTCTGCGCATTGCAAGGTGCAATTCTGAAATTTTTTGCTTTTTCCTGCTCCTCTTAGTATGATAAAGAAGATTCAAAGAGAGTGAGATGCCAGCTCCTTTCATTCAGTCAGTAGCTTCAAACATTTCTGGTATATGAATAACATGATGTTTTTCAATGGCAAAAATCAATGAATATTGTAAATGCACAAACAGTAATTTCTCCGCATTGCAAGGTGCAATTCTGAAATTTTTTGCTTTTTACTGCTCCTCTTAGCATGATAAAGAAGATTCAAAGAGAGTGAGATGCCAGCTCCTTTCATTCAGTCAGTAGCTTCAATCATTTCTGGTATATGAATAACATGATGTTTTTCAATGGCAAAAATTAATGAATATTGTAAATGCACAAACAGTAATTTCTCCGCATTGCAAGGTGCAATTCTGAAATTTTTTGCTTTTTCCTGCTCCTCTTAGCATGATAAAGAAGATTCAAAGAGAGTGAGATGCCAGCTCCTTTCATTCAGTCAGTAGCTTCAAACATTTCTGGTATATGAATAACATGATGTTTTTCAATGGCAAAAATCAATGAATATTGTAAATGCACAAACAGTAATTTCTCCGCATTGCAAGGTGCAATTCTGAAATGTTTTGCTTTTTCCTGCTCCTCTTAGCATGATAAAGAAGATTCAAAGAGAGTGAGATGAGAGCTCCTTTCATTCAGTCAGTAGCTTCAATCATTTCTGGACGTTTTTCAATGGCAAAAATCAATGAATATTGTAAATGCACAAACAGTAATTTCTCCGCATTGCAAGGTGCAATTCTGAAATTTTTTGCTTTTTCCTGCTCCTCTTAGCATGATAAAGAAGATTCAAAGAGAGTGAGATGCCAGCTCCTTTCATTCAGTCAGTAGCTTCAATCATTTCTGGACGTTTTTCAATGGCAAAAATCAATGAATATTGTAAATGCACAAACAGTAATTTCTCCGCATTGCAAGGTGCAATTCTGAAATTTTTTGCTTTTTCCTGCTCCTCTTAGCATGATAAAGAAGATTCAAAGAGAGTGAGATGCCAGCTCCTTTCATTCAGTCAGTAGCTTCATTCATTTCTGGTATATGAATAACATGATGTTTTTCAATGGCAAAAATCAATGAATATTGTAAATGCACAAACAGTAATTTCTCCGCATTGCAAGGTGCAATTCTGAAATTTTTTGCTTTTTCCTGCTCCTCTTAGCATGATAAAGAAGATTCAAAGAGAGTGAGATGCCAGCTCCTTTCATTCAGTCAGTAGCTTCAATCATTTCTGGACGTTTTTCAATGGCAAAAATCAATGAATATTGTAAATGCACAAACAGTAATTTCTCCGCATTGCAAGGTGCAATTCTGAAATTTTTTGCTTTTTCCTGCTCCTCTTAGCATGATAAAGAAGATTCAAAGAGAGTGAGATGCCAGCTCCTTTCATTCAGTCAGTAGCTTCAATCATTTCTGGTATATGAATAACATGATGTTTTTCAATGGCAAAAATCAATGAATATTGTAAATGCACAAACAGTAATTTCTCCGCATTGCAAGGTGCAATTCTGAAATTTTTTGCTTTTTCCTGCTCCTCTTAGCATGATAAAGAAGATTCAAAGAGAGTGAGATGCCAGCTCCTTTCATTCAGTCAGTAGCTTCAATCATTTCTGGACGTTTTTCAATGGCAAAAATCAATGAATATTGTAAATGCACAAACAGTAATTTCTCCGCATTGCAAGGTGCAATTCTGAAATTTTTTGCTTTTTCCTGCTCCTCTTAGCATGATAAAGAAGATTCAAAGAGAGTGAGATGCCAGCTCCTTTCATTCAGTCAGTAGCTTCAAACATTTCTGGTATATGAATAACATGATGTTTTTCAATGGCAAAAATCAATGAATATTGTAAATGCACAAACAGTAATTTCTTCGCATTGCAAGGTGCAATTCTGAAATTTTTTGCTTTTTCCTGCTCCTCTTAGCATGATAAAGAAGATTCAAAGAGAGTGAGATGCCAGCTCCTTTCATTCAGTCAGTAGCTTCAAACATTTCTGGTATATGAATAACATGATGTTTTTCAATGGCAAAAATCAATGAATATTGTAAATGCACAAACAGTAATTTCTCCGCATTGCAAGGTGCAATTCTGAAATTTTTTGCTTTTTCCTGCTCCTCTTAGCATGATAAAGAAGATTCAAAGAGAGTGAGATGCCAGCTCCTTTCATTCAGTCAGTAGCTTCAATCATTTCTGGACGTTTTTCAATGGCAAAAATCAATGAATATTGTAAATGCACAAACAGTAATTTCTCCGCATTGCAAGGTGCAATTCTGAAATTTTTTGCTTTTTCCTGCTCCTCTTAGCATGATAAAGAAGATTCAAAGAGAGTGAGATGCCAGCTCCTTTCATTCAGTCAGTAGCTTCAATCATTTCTGGACGTTTTTCAATGGCAAAAATCAATGAATATTGTAAATGCACAAACAGTAATTTCTGCGCATTGCAAGGTGCAATTCTGAAATTTTTTGCTTTTTCCTGCTCCTCTTAGTATGATAAAGAAGATTCAAAGAGAGTGAGATGCCAGCTCCTTTCATTCAGTCAGTAGCTTCAAACATTTCTGGTATATGAATAACATGATGTTTTTCAATGGCAAAAATCAATGAATATTGTAAATGCACAAACAGTAATTTCTCCGCATTGCAAGGTGCAATTCTGAAATTTTTTGCTTTTTACTGCTCCTCTTAGCATGATAAAGAAGATTCAAAGAGAGTGAGATGCCAGCTCCTTTCATTCAGTCAGTAGCTTCAATCATTTCTGGTATATGAATAACATGATGTTTTTCAATGGCAAAAATTAATGAATATTGTAAATGCACAAACAGTAATTTCTCCGCATTGCAAGGTGCAATTCTGAAATTTTTTGCTTTTTCCTGCTCCTCTTAGCATGATAAAGAAGATTCAAAGAGAGTGAGATGCCAGCTCCTTTCATTCAGTCAGTAGCTTCAAACATTTCTGGTATATGAATAACATGATGTTTTTCAATGGCAAAAATCAATGAATATTGTAAATGCACAAACAGTAATTTCTCCGCATTGCAAGGTGCAATTCTGAAATGTTTTGCTTTTTCCTGCTCCTCTTAGCATGATAAAGAAGATTCAAAGAGAGTGAGATGAGAGCTCCTTTCATTCAGTCAGTAGCTTCAATCATTTCTGGACGTTTTTCAATGGCAAAAATCAATGAATATTGTAAATGCACAAACAGTAATTTCTCCGCATTGCAAGGTGCAATTCTGAAATTTTTTGCTTTTTCCTGCTCCTCTTAGCATGATAAAGAAGATTCAAAGAGAGTGAGATGCCAGCTCCTTTCATTCAGTCAGTAGCTTCAATCATTTCTGGACGTTTTTCAATGGCAAAAATCAATGAATATTGTAAATGCACAAACAGTAATTTCTCCGCATTGCAAGGTGCAATTCTGAAATTTTTTGCTTTTTCCTGCTCCTCTTAGCATGATAAAGAAGATTCAAAGAGAGTGAGATGCCAGCTCCTTTCATTCAGTCAGTAGCTTCATTCATTTCTGGTATATGAATAACATGATGTTTTTCAATGGCAAAAATCAATGAATATTGTAAATGCACAAACAGTAATTTCTCCGCATTGCAAGGTGCAATTCTGAAATTTTTTGCTTTTTCCTGCTCCTCTTAGCATGATAAAGAAGATTCAAAGAGAGTGAGATGCCAGCTCCTTTCATTCAGTCAGTAGCTTCAATCATTTCTGGACGTTTTTCAATGGCAAAAATCAATGAATATTGTAAATGCACAAACAGTAATTTCTCCGCATTGCAAGGTGCAATTCTGAAATTTTTTGCTTTTTATTGCTCCTCTTAGCATGGTAAAGAAGACTCAAAGAGAGTGAGATGCCAGCTCCTTTCATTCAGTCAGTAGCTTCAATCATTTCTGGACGTTTTTCAACGGCAAAAATCAATGAATATTGTAGATGCACAAACAGTAATTTCTCCGCATTGCAAGGTGCAATTCTGAAATTTTTTGCTTTTTCCTGCTCCTCTTAGCATGGTAAAGAAGATTCAAAGAGAGTGAGATGCCAGCTCCTTTCATTCAGTCAGTAGCTTTAATTATTTCTGGACGTTTTTCAATGGCAAAAATCAATGAATATTGTAAATGCACAAACAGTAATTTCTCCGCATTGCAAGGTGCAATTCTGAAATTTTTTGCTTTTTCCTGCTCCTCTTAGCATGATAAAGAAGACTCAAAGAGAGTGAGATGCCAGCTCCTTTCATTCAGTCAGTAGCTTCAATCATTTCTGGACGTTTTTCAATGGCAAAAATCAATGAATATTGTAAATGCACAAGCAGTAATTTCTCCGCATTGCAAGGTGCAATTCTGAAATTTTTTGCTTTTTCCTGCTCCTCTTAGCATGATAAAGAAGATTCAAAGAGAGTGAGATGCCAGCTCCTTTCATTCAGTCAGTAGCTTCAATCATTTCTGGACGTTTTTCAATGGCAAAAATCAATGAATATTGTAAATGCACAAACAGTAATTTCTCCGCATTGCAAGGTGCAATTCTGAAATGCTTTGCTTTTTCCTGCTCCTCTTAGCATGAAAAAGAAGATTCAAAGAGCGTGAGATGCCAGCTCCTTTCATTCAGTCAGTAGCTTCAATCATTTCTGGTATATGAATAACATGATGTTTTTCAATGGCAAAAATCAATGAATATTGTAAATGCACAAACAGTAATTTCTCCGCATTGCAAGGTGCAATTCTGAATTTTTTTGCTTTTTCCTGCTCCTCTTAGCATGATAAAGAAGATTCAAAGAGAGTGAGATGCCAGCTCCTTTCATTCAGTCAGTAGCTTCAATCATTTCTGGACGTTTTTCAATGGCAAAAATCAATGAATATTGTAAATGCACAAACAGTAATTTCTCCGCATTGCAAGGTGCAATTCTGAAATTTTTTGCTTTTTCCTGCTCCTCTTAGCATGATAAAGAAGATTCAAAGAGAGTGAGATGCCAGCTCCTTTCAGTCAGTAGCTTCAATCATTTCTGGACATTTTTCAATGGCAAAAATCAATGAATATTGTAAATGCACAAACAGTAATTTCTCCGCATTGCAAGGTGCAATTCTGAAATTTTTTGCTTTTTCCTGCTCCTCTTAGCATGATAAAGAAGATTCAAATAGAGTGAGATGCCAGCTCCTTTCATTCAGTCAGTAGCTTCAAACATTTCTGGTATATGAATAACATGATGTTTTTCAATGGCAAAAATCAATGAATATTGTAGATGCACAAACAGTAATTTCTCCGCATTGCAAGGTGCAATTCTGAAATTTTTTGCTTTTTCCTGCTCCTCTTAGCATGATAAAGAAGATTCAAAGAGACTGAGATGCCAGCTCCTTTCATTCAGTCAGTAGCTTCAATCATTTCTGGACGTTTTTCAATGGCAAAAATCAATGAATATTGTAAATGCACAAACAGTAATTTCTCCGCATTGCAAGGTGCAATTCTGAAATTTTTTGCTTTTTCCTGCTCCTCTTAGCATGATAAAGAAGATTCAAAGAGAGTGAGATGCCAGCTCCTTTCATTCAGTCAGTAGCTTCAATCATTTCTGGACGTTTTTCAATGGCAAAAATCAATGAATATTGTAAATGCACAAACAGTAATTTCTCCGCATTGCAAGGTGCAATTCTGAAATTTTTTGCTTTTTCCTGCTCCTCTTAGCATGATAAAGAAGATTCAAAGAGAGTGAGATGCCAGCTCCTTTCATTCAGTCAGTAGCTTCAATCATTTCTGGTATATGAATAACATGATGTTTTTCAATGGCAAAAATCAATGAATATTGTAAATGCACAAACAGTAATTTCTCCGCATTGCAAGGTGCAATTCTGAAATTTTTTGCTTTTTCCTGCTCCTCTTAGCATGATAAAGAAGATTCAAAGAGAGTGAGATGCCAGCTCCTTTCATTCAGTCAGTAGCTTCAATCATTTCTGGACGTTTTTCAATGGCAAAAATCAATGAATATTGTAAATGCACAAACAGTAATTTCTCCGCATTGCAAGGTGCAATTCTGAAATTTTTTGCTTTTTCCTGCTCCTCTTAGCATGATAAAGAAGATTCAAAGAGAGTGAGATGCCAGCTCCTTTCATTCAGTCAGTAGCTTCAAACATTTCTGGTATATGAATAACATGATGTTTTTCAATGGCAAAAATCAATGAATATTGTAAATGCACAAACAGTAATTTCTTCGCATTGCAAGGTGCAATTCTGAAATTTTTTGCTTTTTCCTGCTCCTCTTAGCATGATAAAGAAGATTCAAAGAGAGTGAGATGCCAGCTCCTTTCATTCAGTCAGTAGCTTCAAACATTTCTGGTATATGAATAACATGATGTTTTTCAATGGCAAAAATCAATGAATATTGTAAATGCACAAACAGTAATTTCTCCGCATTGCAAGGTGCAATTCTGAAATTTTTTCCTTTTTCCTGCTCCTCTTAGCATGATAAAGAAGATTCAAAGAGAGTGAGATGCCAGCTCCTTTCATTCAGTCAGTAGCTTCAATCATTTCTGGACGTTTTTCAATGGCAAAAATCAATGAATATTGTAAATGCACAAACAGTAATTTCTCCGCATTGCAAGGTGCAATTCTGAAATTTTTTGCTTTTTCCTGCTCCTCTTAGCATGATAAAGAAGATTCAAAGAGAGTGAGATGCCAGCTCCTTTCATTCAGTCAGTAGCTTCAATCATTTCTGGACGTTTTTCAATGGCAAAAATCAATAAATATTGTAAATGCACAAACAGTAATTTCTGCGCATTGCAAGGTGCAATTCTGAAATTTTTTGCTTTTTCCTGCTCCTCTTAGTATGATAAAGAAGATTCAAAGAGAGTGAGATGCCAGCTCCTTTCATTCAGTCAGTAGCTTCAAACATTTCTGGTATATGAATAACATGATGTTTTTCAATGGCAAAAATCAATGAATATTGTAAATGCACAAACAGTAATTTCTCCGCATTGCAAGGTGCAATTCTGAAATTTTTTGCTTTTTCCTGCTCCTCTTAGCATGATAAAGAAGATTCAAAGAGAGTGAGATGCCAGCTCCTTTCATTCAGTCAGTAGCTTCAATCATTTCTGGTATATGAATAACATGATGTTTTTCAATGGCAAAAATTAATGAATATTGTAAATGCACAAACAGTAATTTCTCCGCATTGCAAGGTGCAATTCTGAAATTTTTTGCTTTTTCCTGCTCCTCTTAGCATGATAAAGAAGATTCAAAGAGAGTGAGATGCCAGCTCCTTTCATTCAGTCAGTAGCTTCAAACATTTCTGGTATATGAATAACATGATGTTTTTCAATGGCAAAAATCAATGAATATTGTAAATGCACAAACAGTAATTTCTCCGCATTGCAAGGTGCAATTCTGAAATGTTTTGCTTTTTCCTGCTCCTCTTAGCATGATAAAGAAGATTCAAAGAGAGTGAGATGAGAGCTCCTTTCATTCAGTCAGTAGCTTCAATCATTTCTGGACGTTTTTCAATGGCAAAAATCAATGAATATTGTAAATGCACAAACAGTAATTTCTCCGCATTGCAAGGTGCAATTCTGAAATTTTTTGCTTTTTCCTGCTCCTCTTAGCATGATAAAGAAGATTCAAAGAGAGTGAGATGCCAGCTCCTTTCATTCAGTCAGTAGCTTCAATCATTTCTGGACGTTTTTCAATGGCAAAAATCAATGAATATTGTAAATGCACAAACAGTAATTTCTCCGCATTGCAAGGTGCAATTCTGAAATTTTTTGCTTTTTCCTGCTCCTCTTAGCATGATAAAGAAGATTCAAAGAGAGTGAGATGCCAGCTCCTTTCATTCAGTCAGTAGCTTCATTCATTTCTGGTATATGAATAACATGATGTTTTTCAATGGCAAAAATCAATGAATATTGTAAATGCACAAACAGTAATTTCTCCGCATTGCAAGGTGCAATTCTGAAATTTTTTGCTTTTTCCTGCTCCTCTTAGCATGATAAAGAAGATTCAAAGAGAGTGAGATGCCAGCTCCTTTCATTCAGTCAGTAGCTTCAATCATTTCTGGACGTTTTTCAATGGCAAAAATCAATGAATATTGTAAATGCACAAACAGTAATTTCTCCGCATTGCAAGGTGCAATTCTGAAATTTTTTGCTTTTTATTGCTCCTCTTAGCATGGTAAAGAAGACTCAAAGAGAGTGAGATGCCAGCTCCTTTCATTCAGTCAGTAGCTTCAATCATTTCTGGACGTTTTTCAACGGCAAAAATCAATGAATATTGTAGATGCACAAACAGTAATTTCTCCGCATTGCAAGGTGCAATTCTGAAATTTTTTGCTTTTTCCTGCTCCTCTTAGCATGATAAAGAAGATTCAAAGAGACTGAGATGCCAGCTCCTTTCATTCAGTCAGTAGCTTCAATCATTTCTGGACGTTTTTCAATGGCAAAAATCAATGAATATTGTAAATGCACAAACAGTAATTTCTCCGCATTGCAAGGTGCAATTCTGAAATTTTTTGCTTTTTCCTGCTCCTCTTAGCATGATAAAGAAGATTCAAAGAGAGTGAGATGCCAGCTCCTTTCATTCAGTCAGTAGCTTCAATCATTTCTGGATGTTTTTCAATGGCAAAAATCAATGAATATTGTAAATGCACAAACAGTAATTTCTCCGCATTGCAAGGTGCAATTCTGAAATTTTTTGCTTTTTCCTGCTCCTCTTAGCATGATAAAGAAGATTCAAAGAGAGTGAGATGCCAGCTCCTTTCATTCAGTCAGTAGCTTCAATCATTTCTGGACGTTTTTCAATGGCAAAAATCAATGAATATTGTAAATGCACAAACAGTAATTTCTCCGCATTGCAAGGTGCAATTCTGAAATTTTTTGCTTTTTCCTGCTCCTCTTAGCATGATAAAGAAGATTCAAAGAGAGTGAGATGCCAGCTCCTTTCATTCAGTCAGTAGCATCAAACATTTCTGGTATATGAATAACATGATGTTTTTCAATGGCAAAAATCAATGAATATTGTAAATGCACAAACAGTAATTTCTTCGCATTGCAAGGTGCAATTCTGAAATTTTTTGCTTTTTCCTGCTCCTCTTAGCATGATAAAGAAGATTCAAAGAGAGTGAGATGCCAGCTCCTTTCATTCAGTCAGTAGCTTCAAACATTTCTGGTATATGAATAACATGATGTTTTTCAATGGCGGCAAAAATCAATGAATATTGTAAATGCACAAACAGTAATTTCTCCGCATTGCAAGGTGCAATTCTGAAATTTTTTGCTTTTTCCTGCTCCTCTTAGCATGATAAAGAAGATTCAAAGAGAGTGAGATGCCAGCTCCTTTCATTCAGTCAGTAGCTTCAATCATTTCTGGACGTTTTTCAATGGCAAAAATCAATGAATATTGTAAATGCACAAACAGTAATTTCTCCGCATTGCAAGGTGCAATTCTGAAATTTTTTGCTTTTTCCTGCTCCTCTTAGCATGATAAAGAAGATTCAAAGAGAGTGAGATGCCAGCTCCTTTCATTCAGTCAGTAGCTTCAATCATTTCTGGACGTTTTTCAATGGCAAAAATCAATGAATATTGTAAATGCACAAACAGTAATTTCTCCGCATTGCAAGGTGCAATTCTGAAATTTTTTGCTTTTTCCTGCTCCTCTTAGTATGATAAAGAAGATTCAAAGAGAGTGAGATGCCAGCTCCTTTCATTCAGTCAGTAGCTTCAAACATTTCTGGTATATGAATAACATGATGTTTTTCAATGGCAAAAATCAATGAATATTGTAAATGCACAAACAGTAATTTCTCCGCATTGCAAGGTGCAATTCTGAAATTTTTTGCTTTTTCCTGCTCCTCTTAGCATGATAAAGATTCAAAGAGAGTGAGATGCCAGCTCCTTTCATTCAGTCAGTAGCTTCAATCATTTCTGGTATATGAATAACATGATGTTTTTCAATGGCAAAAATTAATGAATATTGTAAATGCACAAACAGTAATTTCTCCGCATTGCAAGGTGCAATTCTGAAATTTTTTGCTTTTTCCTGCTCCTCTTAGCATGATAAAGAAGATTCAAAGAGAGTGAGATGCCAGCTCCTTTCATTCAGTCAGTAGCTTCAATCATTTCTGGACGTTTTTCAATGGCAAAAATCAATGAATATTGTAAATGCACAAACAGTAATTTCTCCGCATTGAAGGTGCAATTCTGAAATTTTTTGCTTTTTCCTGCTCCTCTTAGCATGATAAAGAAGATTCAAAGAGAGTGAGATGCCAGCTCCTTTCATTCAGTCAGTAGCTTCAAACATTTCTGGTATATGAATTACATGATGTTTTTCAATGGCAAAAATCAATGAATATTGTAAATGCACAAACAGTAATTTCTCCGCATTGCAAGGTGCAATTCTGAAATTTTTTGCTTTTTCCTGCTCCTCTTAGCATGATAAAGAAGATTCAAAGAGAGTGAGATGAGAGCTCCTTTCATTCAGTCAGTAGCTTCAATCATTTCTGGACGTTTTTCAATGGCAAAAATCAATGAATATTGTAAATGCACAAACAGTAATTTCTCCGCATTGCAAGGTGCAATTCTGAAATTTTTTGCTTTTTCCTGCTCCTCTTAGCATGATAAAGAAGATTCAAAGAGAGTGAGATGCCAGCTCCTTTCATTCAGTCAGTAGCATCAAACATTTCTGGTATATGAATAACATGATGTTTTTCAATGGCAAAAATCAATGAATATTGTAAATGCACAAACAGTAATTTCTTCGCATTGCAAGGTGCAATTCTGAAATTTTTTGCTTTTTCCTGCTCCTCTTAGCATGATAAAGAAGATTCAAAGAGAGTGAGATGCCAGCTCCTTTCATTCAGTCAGTAGCTTCAATCATTTCTGGACGTTTTTCAATGGCAAAAATCAATGAATATTGTAAATGCACAAACAGTAATTTCTCCGCATTGCAAGGTGCAATTCTGAAATTTTTTGCTTTTTCCTGCTCCTCTTAGTATGATAAAGAAGATTCAAAGAGAGTGAGATGCCAGCTCCTTTCATTCAGTCAGTAGCTTCAAACATTTCTGGTATATGAATAACATGATGTTTTTCAATGGCAAAAATCAATGAATATTGTAAATGCACAAACAGTAATTTCTCCGCATTGCAAGGTGCAATTCTGAAATTTTTTGCTTTTTCCTGCTCCTCTTAGCATGATAAAGATTCAAAGAGAGTGAGATGCCAGCTCCTTTCATTCAGTCAGTAGCTTCAATCATTTCTGGTATATGAATAACATGATGTTTTTCAATGGCAAAAATTAATGAATATTGTAAATGCACAAACAGTAATTTCTCCGCATTGCAAGGTGCAATTCTGAAATTTTTTGCTTTTTCCTGCTCCTCTTAGCATGATAAAGAAGATTCAAAGAGAGTGAGATGCCAGCTCCTTTCATTCAGTCAGTAGCTTCAATCATTTCTGGACGTTTTTCAATGGCAAAAATCAATGAATATTGTAAATGCACAAACAGTAATTTCTCCGCATTGAAGGTGCAATTCTGAAATTTTTTGCTTTTTCCTGCTCCTCTTAGCATGATAAAGAAGATTCAAAGAGAGTGAGATGCCAGCTCCTTTCATTCAGTCAGTAGCTTCAAACATTTCTGGTATATGAATTACATGATGTTTTTCAATGGCAAAAATCAATGAATATTGTAAATGCACAAACAGTAATTTCTCCGCATTGCAAGGTGCAATTCTGAAATTTTTTGCTTTTTCCTGCTCCTCTTAGCATGATAAAGAAGATTCAAAGAGAGTGAGATGAGAGCTCCTTTCATTCAGTCAGTAGCTTCAATCATTTCTGGACGTTTTTCAATGGCAAAAATCAATGAATATTGTAAATGCACAAACAGTAATTTCTCCGCATTGCAAGGTGCAATTCTGAAATTTTTTGCTTTTTCCTGCTCCTCTTAGCATGATAAAGAAGATTCAAAGAGAGTGAGATGCCAGCTCCTTTCATTCAGTCAGTAGCATCAAACATTTCTGGTATATGAATAACATGATGTTTTTCAATGGCAAAAATCAATGAATATTGTAAATGCACAAACAGTAATTTCTTCGCATTGCAAGGTGCAATTCTGAAATTTTTTGCTTTTTCCTGCTCCTCTTAGCATGATAAAGAAGATTCAAAGAGAGTGAGATGCCAGCTCCTTTCATTCAGTCAGTAGCTTCAAACATTTCTGGTATATGAATAACATGATGTTTTTCAATGGCGGCAAAAATCAATGAATATTGTAAATGCACAAACAGTAATTTCTCCGCATTGCAAGGTGCAATTCTGAAATTTTTTGCTTTTTCCTGCTCCTCTTAGCATGATAAAGAAGATTCAAAGAGAGTGAGATGCCAGCTCCTTTCATTCAGTCAGTAGCTTCAAACATTTCTGGTATATGAATAACATGATGTTTTTCAATGGCGGCAAAAATCAATGAATATTGTAAATGCACAAACAGTAATTTCTCCGCATTGCAAGGTGCAATTCTGAAATTTTTTGCTTTTTCCTGCTCCTCTTAGCATGATAAAGAAGATTCAAAGAGAGTGAGATGCCAGCTCCTTTCATTCAGTCAGTAGCTTCAATCATTTCTGGACGTTTTTCAATGGCAAAAATCAATGAATATTGTAAATGCACAAACAGTAATTTCTCCGCATTGCAAGGTGCAATTCTGAAATTTTTTGCTTTTTCCTGCTCCTCTTAGCATGATAAAGAAGATTCAAAGAGAGTGAGATGCCAGCTCCTTTCATTCAGTCAGTAGCTTCAATCATTTCTGGACGTTTTTCAATGGCAAAAATCAATGAATATTGTAAATGCACAAACAGTAATTTCTCCGCATTGCAAGGTGCAATTCTGAAATTTTTTGCTTTTTCCTGCTCCTCTTAGTATGATAAAGAAGATTCAAAGAGAGTGAGATGCCAGCTCCTTTCATTCAGTCAGTAGCTTCAAACATTTCTGGTATATGAATAACATGATGTTTTTCAATGGCAAAAATCAATGAATATTGTAAATGCACAAACAGTAATTTCTCCGCATTGCAAGGTGCAATTCTGAAATTTTTTGCTTTTTCCTGCTCCTCTTAGCATGATAAAGATTCAAAGAGAGTGAGATGCCAGCTCCTTTCATTCAGTCAGTAGCTTCAATCATTTCTGGTATATGAATAACATGATGTTTTTCAATGGCAAAAATTAATGAATATTGTAAATGCACAAACAGTAATTTCTCCGCATTGCAAGGTGCAATTCTGAAATTTTTTGCTTTTTCCTGCTCCTCTTAGCATGATAAAGAAGATTCAAAGAGAGTGAGATGCCAGCTCCTTTCATTCAGTCAGTAGCTTCAATCATTTCTGGACGTTTTTCAATGGCAAAAATCAATGAATATTGTAAATGCACAAACAGTAATTTCTCCGCATTGAAGGTGCAATTCTGAAATTTTTTGCTTTTTCCTGCTCCTCTTAGCATGATAAAGAAGATTCAAAGAGAGTGAGATGCCAGCTCCTTTCATTCAGTCAGTAGCTTCAAACATTTCTGGTATATGAATTACATGATGTTTTTCAATGGCAAAAATCAATGAATATTGTAAATGCACAAACAGTAATTTCTCCGCATTGCAAGGTGCAATTCTGAAATTTTTTGCTTTTTCCTGCTCCTCTTAGCATGATAAAGAAGATTCAAAGAGAGTGAGATGAGAGCTCCTTTCATTCAGTCAGTAGCTTCAATCATTTCTGGACGTTTTTCAATGGCAAAAATCAATGAATATTGTAAATGCACAAACAGTAATTTCTCCGCATTGCAAGGTGCAATTCTGAAATTTTTTGCTTTTTCCTGCTCCTCTTAGCATGATAAAGAAGATTCAAAGAGAGTGAGATGCCAGCTCCTTTCATTCAGTCAGTAGCATCAAACATTTCTGGTATATGAATAACATGATGTTTTTCAATGGCAAAAATCAATGAATATTGTAAATGCACAAACAGTAATTTCTTCGCATTGCAAGGTGCAATTCTGAAATTTTTTGCTTTTTCCTGCTCCTCTTAGCATGATAAAGAAGATTCAAAGAGAGTGAGATGCCAGCTCCTTTCATTCAGTCAGTAGCTTCAATCATTTCTGGACGTTTTTCAATGGCAAAAATCAATGAATATTGTAAATGCACAAACAGTAATTTCTCCGCATTGCAAGGTGCAATTCTGAAATTTTTTGCTTTTTCCTGCTCCTCTTAGTATGATAAAGAAGATTCAAAGAGAGTGAGATGCCAGCTCCTTTCATTCAGTCAGTAGCTTCAAACATTTCTGGTATATGAATAACATGATGTTTTTCAATGGCAAAAATCAATGAATATTGTAAATGCACAAACAGTAATTTCTCCGCATTGCAAGGTGCAATTCTGAAATTTTTTGCTTTTTCCTGCTCCTCTTAGCATGATAAAGATTCAAAGAGAGTGAGATGCCAGCTCCTTTCATTCAGTCAGTAGCTTCAATCATTTCTGGTATATGAATAACATGATGTTTTTCAATGGCAAAAATTAATGAATATTGTAAATGCACAAACAGTAATTTCTCCGCATTGCAAGGTGCAATTCTGAAATTTTTTGCTTTTTCCTGCTCCTCTTAGCATGATAAAGAAGATTCAAAGAGAGTGAGATGCCAGCTCCTTTCATTCAGTCAGTAGCTTCAATCATTTCTGGACGTTTTTCAATGGCAAAAATCAATGAATATTGTAAATGCACAAACAGTAATTTCTCCGCATTGAAGGTGCAATTCTGAAATTTTTTGCTTTTTCCTGCTCCTCTTAGCATGATAAAGAAGATTCAAAGAGAGTGAGATGCCAGCTCCTTTCATTCAGTCAGTAGCTTCAAACATTTCTGGTATATGAATTACATGATGTTTTTCAATGGCAAAAATCAATGAATATTGTAAATGCACAAACAGTAATTTCTCCGCATTGCAAGGTGCAATTCTGAAATTTTTTGCTTTTTCCTGCTCCTCTTAGCATGATAAAGAAGATTCAAAGAGAGTGAGATGAGAGCTCCTTTCATTCAGTCAGTAGCTTCAATCATTTCTGGACGTTTTTCAATGGCAAAAATCAATGAATATTGTAAATGCACAAACAGTAATTTCTCCGCATTGCAAGGTGCAATTCTGAAATTTTTTGCTTTTTCCTGCTCCTCTTAGCATGATAAAGAAGATTCAAAGAGAGTGAGATGCCAGCTCCTTTCATTCAGTCAGTAGCATCAAACATTTCTGGTATATGAATAACATGATGTTTTTCAATGGCAAAAATCAATGAATATTGTAAATGCACAAACAGTAATTTCTTCGCATTGCAAGGTGCAATTCTGAAATTTTTTGCTTTTTCCTGCTCCTCTTAGCATGATAAAGAAGATTCAAAGAGAGTGAGATGCCAGCTCCTTTCATTCAGTCAGTAGCTTCAAACATTTCTGGTATATGAATAACATGATGTTTTTCAATGGCGGCAAAAATCAATGAATATTGTAAATGCACAAACAGTAATTTCTCCGCATTGCAAGGTGCAATTCTGAAATTTTTTGCTTTTTCCTGCTCCTCTTAGCATGATAAAGAAGATTCAAAGAGAGTGAGATGCCAGCTCCTTTCATTCAGTCAGTAGCTTCAATCATTTCTGGACGTTTTTCAATGGCAAAAATCAATGAATATTGTAAATGCACAAACAGTAATTTCTCCGCATTGCAAGGTGCAATTCTGAAATTTTTTGCTTTTTCCTGCTCCTCTTAGCATGATAAAGAAGATTCAAAGAGAGTGAGATGCCAGCTCCTTTCATTCAGTCAGTAGCTTCAATCATTTCTGGACGTTTTTCAATGGCAAAAATCAATGAATATTGTAAATGCACAAACAGTAATTTCTCCGCATTGCAAGGTGCAATTCTGAAATTTTTTGCTTTTTCCTGCTCCTCTTAGTATGATAAAGAAGATTCAAAGAGAGTGAGATGCCAGCTCCTTTCATTCAGTCAGTAGCTTCAAACATTTCTGGTATATGAATAACATGATGTTTTTCAATGGCAAAAATCAATGAATATTGTAAATGCACAAACAGTAATTTCTCCGCATTGCAAGGTGCAATTCTGAAATTTTTTGCTTTTTCCTGCTCCTCTTAGCATGATAAAGATTCAAAGAGAGTGAGATGCCAGCTCCTTTCATTCAGTCAGTAGCTTCAATCATTTCTGGTATATGAATAACATGATGTTTTTCAATGGCAAAAATTAATGAATATTGTAAATGCACAAACAGTAATTTCTCCGCATTGCAAGGTGCAATTCTGAAATTTTTTGCTTTTTCCTGCTCCTCTTAGCATGATAAAGAAGATTCAAAGAGAGTGAGATGAGAGCTCCTTTCATTCAGTCAGTAGCTTCAATCATTTCTGGACGTTTTTCAATGGCAAAAATCAATGAATATTGTAAATGCACAAACAGTAATTTCTCCGCATTGCAAGGTGCAATTCTGAAATTTTTTGCTTTTTCCTGCTCCTCTTAGAATGATAAAGAAGATTCAAAGAGAGTGAGATGCCAGCTCCTTTCATTCAGTCAGTAGCTTCAATCATTTCTGGACGTTTTTCAATGGCAAAAATCAATGAATATTGTAAATGCACAAACAGTAATTTCTCCGCATTGCAAGGTGCAATTCTGAAATTTTTTGCTTTTTCCTGCTCCTCTTAGCATGATAAAGAAGATTCAAAGAGAGTGAGATGCCAGCTCCTTTCATTCAGTCAGTAGCTTCAATCATTTCTGGTATATGAATAACATGATGTTTTTCAATGGCAAAAATCAATGAATATTGTAAATGCACAAACAGTAATATCTCCACATTGCACGGTGCAATTCTGAAATTTTTAGCTTTTTCCTGTTAATCCTAGCATGATAAAGAAGATTCAAAGAGAGTGAGATGCCAGCTCCTTTCATTCAGTCAGTAGCTTCAAACATTTCTGGTATATGAAAAACATGTTTTTCAATGGCAAAAATCAATGAATATTGTAAATGCACAAACAGTAATATCTTCACATTGCACGGTGCAATTCTGAAATTTTTAGCTTTTTCCTGTTAATCCTAGCATGATAAAGAAGATTCAAAGAGAGTGAGATGCCAGCTCCTTTCATTCAGTCAGTAGCTTCAAACATTTCTGGTATATGAAAAACATGTTTTTCAATGGCAAAAATCAATGAATATTGTAAATGCACAAACAGTAATATCTCCACATTGCAAGGTGCAATTCTGAAATTTTTTGCTTTTTCCTGCTAATCCTAGCATGATAAAGAAGATTCAAAGAGAGTGAGATGCCAGCTCCTTTCATTCAGTCAGTAGCTTCAAACATTTCTGGTATATGAAAAACATGTTTTTCAATGGCAAAAATCAATGAATATTGTAAATGCACAAACAGTAATATCTCCACATTGCAAGGTGCAATTCTGAAATTTTTAGCTTTTTCCTGTTAATCCTAGCATGATAAAGAAGATTCAAAGAGAGTGAGATGCCAGCTCCTTTCATTCAGTCAGTAGCTTCAAACATTTCTGGTATATGAAAAACATGTTTTTCAATGGCAAAAATCAATGAATATTGTAAATGCACAAACAGTAATATCTCCACATTGCAAGGTGCAATTCTGAAATTTTTTGCTTTTTCCTGTTAATCCTAGCATGATAAAGAAGATTCAAAGAGAGTGAGATGCCAGCTCCTTTCATTCAGTCAGTAGCTTCAAACATTTCTGGTATATGAAAAACATGTTTTTCAATGGCAAAAATCAATGAATATTGTAAATGCACAAACAGTAATATCTCCACATTGCAAGGTGCAATTCTGAAATTTTTTGCTTTTTCCTGCTAATCCTAGCATGATAAAGAAGATTCAAAGAGAGTGAGATGCCAGCTCCTTTCATTCAGTCAGTAGCTTCAAACATTTCTGGTATATGAAAAACATGTTTTTCAATGGCAAAAATCAATGAATATTGTAAATGCACAAACAGTAATATCTCCACATTGCACGGTGCAATTCTGAAATTTTTAGCTTTTTCCTGTTAATCCTAGCATGATAAAGAAGATTCAAAGAGAGTGAGATGCCAGCTCCTTTCATTCAGTCAGTAGCTTCAAACATTTCTGGTATATGAATTACATGATGTTTTTCAATGGCAAAAATCAATGAATATTGTAAATGCACAAACAGTAATTTCTCCGCATTGCAAGGTGCAATTCTGAAATTTTTTGCTTTTTCCTGCTCCTCTTAGCATGATAAAGAAGATTCAAAGAGAGTGAGATGAGAGCTCCTTTCATTCAGTCAGTAGCTTCAATCATTTCTGGACGTTTTTCAATGGCAAAAATCAATGAATATTGTAAATGCACAAACAGTAATTTCTCCGCATTGCAAGGTGCAATTCTGAAATTTTTTGCTTTTTCCTGCTCCTCTTAGCATGATAAAGAAGATTCAAAGAGAGTGAGATGCCAGCTCCTTTCATTCAGTCAGTAGCATCAAACATTTCTGGTATATGAATAACATGATGTTTTTCAATGGCAAAAATCAATGAATATTGTAAATGCACAAACAGTAATTTCTTCGCATTGCAAGGTGCAATTCTGAAATTTTTTGCTTTTTCCTGCTCCTCTTAGCATGATAAAGAAGATTCAAAGAGAGTGAGATGCCAGCTCCTTTCATTCAGTCAGTAGCTTCAAACATTTCTGGTATATGAATAACATGATGTTTTTCAATGGCGGCAAAAATCAATGAATATTGTAAATGCACAAACAGTAATTTCTCCGCATTGCAAGGTGCAATTCTGAAATTTTTTGCTTTTTCCTGCTCCTCTTAGCATGATAAAGAAGATTCAAAGAGAGTGAGATGCCAGCTCCTTTCATTCAGTCAGTAGCTTCAAACATTTCTGGTATATGAATAACATGATGTTTTTCAATGGCGGCAAAAATCAATGAATATTGTAAATGCACAAACAGTAATTTCTCCGCATTGCAAGGTGCAATTCTGAAATTTTTTGCTTTTTCCTGCTCCTCTTAGCATGATAAAGAAGATTCAAAGAGAGTGAGATGCCAGCTCCTTTCATTCAGTCAGTAGCTTCAATCATTTCTGGACGTTTTTCAATGGCAAAAATCAATGAATATTGTAAATGCACAAACAGTAATTTCTCCGCATTGCAAGGTGCAATTCTGAAATTTTTTGCTTTTTCCTGCTCCTCTTAGCATGATAAAGAAGATTCAAAGAGAGTGAGATGCCAGCTCCTTTCATTCAGTCAGTAGCTTCAATCATTTCTGGACGTTTTTCAATGGCAAAAATCAATGAATATTGTAAATGCACAAACAGTAATTTCTCCGCATTGCAAGGTGCAATTCTGAAATTTTTTGCTTTTTCCTGCTCCTCTTAGTATGATAAAGAAGATTCAAAGAGAGTGAGATGCCAGCTCCTTTCATTCAGTCAGTAGCTTCAAACATTTCTGGTATATGAATAACATGATGTTTTTCAATGGCAAAAATCAATGAATATTGTAAATGCACAAACAGTAATTTCTCCGCATTGCAAGGTGCAATTCTGAAATTTTTTGCTTTTTCCTGCTCCTCTTAGCATGATAAAGATTCAAAGAGAGTGAGATGCCAGCTCCTTTCATTCAGTCAGTAGCTTCAATCATTTCTGGTATATGAATAACATGATGTTTTTCAATGGCAAAAATTAATGAATATTGTAAATGCACAAACAGTAATTTCTCCGCATTGCAAGGTGCAATTCTGAAATTTTTTGCTTTTTCCTGCTCCTCTTAGCATGATAAAGAAGATTCAAAGAGAGTGAGATGCCAGCTCCTTTCATTCAGTCAGTAGCTTCAATCATTTCTGGACGTTTTTCAATGGCAAAAATCAATGAATATTGTAAATGCACAAACAGTAATTTCTCCGCATTGAAGGTGCAATTCTGAAATTTTTTGCTTTTTCCTGCTCCTCTTAGCATGATAAAGAAGATTCAAAGAGAGTGAGATGCCAGCTCCTTTCATTCAGTCAGTAGCTTCAAACATTTCTGGTATATGAATTACATGATGTTTTTCAATGGCAAAAATCAATGAATATTGTAAATGCACAAACAGTAATTTCTCCGCATTGCAAGGTGCAATTCTGAAATTTTTTGCTTTTTCCTGCTCCTCTTAGCATGATAAAGAAGATTCAAAGAGAGTGAGATGAGAGCTCCTTTCATTCAGTCAGTAGCTTCAATCATTTCTGGACGTTTTTCAATGGCAAAAATCAATGAATATTGTAAATGCACAAACAGTAATTTCTCCGCATTGCAAGGTGCAATTCTGAAATTTTTTGCTTTTTCCTGCTCCTCTTAGCATGATAAAGAAGATTCAAAGAGAGTGAGATGCCAGCTCCTTTCATTCAGTCAGTAGCATCAAACATTTCTGGTATATGAATAACATGATGTTTTTCAATGGCAAAAATCAATGAATATTGTAAATGCACAAACAGTAATTTCTTCGCATTGCAAGGTGCAATTCTGAAATTTTTTGCTTTTTCCTGCTCCTCTTAGCATGATAAAGAAGATTCAAAGAGAGTGAGATGCCAGCTCCTTTCATTCAGTCAGTAGCTTCAATCATTTCTGGACGTTTTTCAATGGCAAAAATCAATGAATATTGTAAATGCACAAACAGTAATTTCTCCGCATTGCAAGGTGCAATTCTGAAATTTTTTGCTTTTTCCTGCTCCTCTTAGTATGATAAAGAAGATTCAAAGAGAGTGAGATGCCAGCTCCTTTCATTCAGTCAGTAGCTTCAAACATTTCTGGTATATGAATAACATGATGTTTTTCAATGGCAAAAATCAATGAATATTGTAAATGCACAAACAGTAATTTCTCCGCATTGCAAGGTGCAATTCTGAAATTTTTTGCTTTTTCCTGCTCCTCTTAGCATGATAAAGATTCAAAGAGAGTGAGATGCCAGCTCCTTTCATTCAGTCAGTAGCTTCAATCATTTCTGGTATATGAATAACATGATGTTTTTCAATGGCAAAAATTAATGAATATTGTAAATGCACAAACAGTAATTTCTCCGCATTGCAAGGTGCAATTCTGAAATTTTTTGCTTTTTCCTGCTCCTCTTAGCATGATAAAGAAGATTCAAAGAGAGTGAGATGCCAGCTCCTTTCATTCAGTCAGTAGCTTCAATCATTTCTGGACGTTTTTCAATGGCAAAAATCAATGAATATTGTAAATGCACAAACAGTAATTTCTCCGCATTGAAGGTGCAATTCTGAAATTTTTTGCTTTTTCCTGCTCCTCTTAGCATGATAAAGAAGATTCAAAGAGAGTGAGATGCCAGCTCCTTTCATTCAGTCAGTAGCTTCAAACATTTCTGGTATATGAATTACATGATGTTTTTCAATGGCAAAAATCAATGAATATTGTAAATGCACAAACAGTAATTTCTCCGCATTGCAAGGTGCAATTCTGAAATTTTTTGCTTTTTCCTGCTCCTCTTAGCATGATAAAGAAGATTCAAAGAGAGTGAGATGAGAGCTCCTTTCATTCAGTCAGTAGCTTCAATCATTTCTGGACGTTTTTCAATGGCAAAAATCAATGAATATTGTAAATGCACAAACAGTAATTTCTCCGCATTGCAAGGTGCAATTCTGAAATTTTTTGCTTTTTCCTGCTCCTCTTAGCATGATAAAGAAGATTCAAAGAGAGTGAGATGCCAGCTCCTTTCATTCAGTCAGTAGCATCAAACATTTCTGGTATATGAATAACATGATGTTTTTCAATGGCAAAAATCAATGAATATTGTAAATGCACAAACAGTAATTTCTTCGCATTGCAAGGTGCAATTCTGAAATTTTTTGCTTTTTCCTGCTCCTCTTAGCATGATAAAGAAGATTCAAAGAGAGTGAGATGCCAGCTCCTTTCATTCAGTCAGTAGCTTCAAACATTTCTGGTATATGAATAACATGATGTTTTTCAATGGCGGCAAAAATCAATGAATATTGTAAATGCACAAACAGTAATTTCTCCGCATTGCAAGGTGCAATTCTGAAATTTTTTGCTTTTTCCTGCTCCTCTTAGCATGATAAAGAAGATTCAAAGAGAGTGAGATGCCAGCTCCTTTCATTCAGTCAGTAGCTTCAATCATTTCTGGACGTTTTTCAATGGCAAAAATCAATGAATATTGTAAATGCACAAACAGTAATTTCTCCGCATTGCAAGGTGCAATTCTGAAATTTTTTGCTTTTTCCTGCTCCTCTTAGCATGATAAAGAAGATTCAAAGAGAGTGAGATGCCAGCTCCTTTCATTCAGTCAGTAGCTTCAATCATTTCTGGACGTTTTTCAATGGCAAAAATCAATGAATATTGTAAATGCACAAACAGTAATTTCTCCGCATTGCAAGGTGCAATTCTGAAATTTTTTGCTTTTTCCTGCTCCTCTTAGTATGATAAAGAAGATTCAAAGAGAGTGAGATGCCAGCTCCTTTCATTCAGTCAGTAGCTTCAAACATTTCTGGTATATGAATAACATGATGTTTTTCAATGGCAAAAATCAATGAATATTGTAAATGCACAAACAGTAATTTCTCCGCATTGCAAGGTGCAATTCTGAAATTTTTTGCTTTTTCCTGCTCCTCTTAGCATGATAAAGATTCAAAGAGAGTGAGATGCCAGCTCCTTTCATTCAGTCAGTAGCTTCAATCATTTCTGGTATATGAATAACATGATGTTTTTCAATGGCAAAAATTAATGAATATTGTAAATGCACAAACAGTAATTTCTCCGCATTGCAAGGTGCAATTCTGAAATTTTTTGCTTTTTCCTGCTCCTCTTAGCATGATAAAGAAGATTCAAAGAGAGTGAGATGAGAGCTCCTTTCATTCAGTCAGTAGCTTCAATCATTTCTGGACGTTTTTCAATGGCAAAAATCAATGAATATTGTAAATGCACAAACAGTAATTTCTCCGCATTGCAAGGTGCAATTCTGAAATTTTTTGCTTTTTCCTGCTCCTCTTAGAATGATAAAGAAGATTCAAAGAGAGTGAGATGCCAGCTCCTTTCATTCAGT
This sequence comes from Phyllobates terribilis, assembly GCF_046119375.1. Taxonomy (NCBI): domain Eukaryota; kingdom Metazoa; phylum Chordata; class Amphibia; order Anura; family Dendrobatidae; genus Phyllobates; species Phyllobates terribilis. The sequence continues at coordinate 223,384 of NW_027364355.1, forward strand.
CAGTAGCTTCAATCATTTCTGGACGTTTTTCAATGGCAAAAATCAATGAATATTGTAAATGCACAAACAGTAATTTCTCCGCATTGCAAGGTGCAATTCTGAAATTTTTTGCTTTTTCCTGCTCCTCTTAGCATGATAAAGAAGATTCAAAGAGAGTGAGATGCCAGCTCCTTTCATTCAGTCAGTAGCTTCAATCATTTCTGGTATATGAATAACATGATGTTTTTCAATGGCAAAAATCAATGAATATTGTAAATGCACAAACAGTAATATCTCCACATTGCACGGTGCAATTCTGAAATTTTTAGCTTTTTCCTGTTAATCCTAGCATGATAAAGAAGATTCAAAGAGAGTGAGATGCCAGCTCCTTTCATTCAGTCAGTAGCTTCAAACATTTCTGGTATATGAAAAACATGTTTTTCAATGGCAAAAATCAATGAATATTGTAAATGCACAAACAGTAATATCTTCACATTGCACGGTGCAATTCTGAAATTTTTAGCTTTTTCCTGTTAATCCTAGCATGATAAAGAAGATTCAAAGAGAGTGAGATGCCAGCTCCTTTCATTCAGTCAGTAGCTTCAAACATTTCTGGTATATGAAAAACATGTTTTTCAATGGCAAAAATCAATGAATATTGTAAATGCACAAACAGTAATATCTCCACATTGCAAGGTGCAATTCTGAAATTTTTTGCTTTTTCCTGCTAATCCTAGCATGATAAAGAAGATTCAAAGAGAGTGAGATGCCAGCTCCTTTCATTCAGTCAGTAGCTTCAAACATTTCTGGTATATGAAAAACATGTTTTTCAATGGCAAAAATCAATGAATATTGTAAATGCACAAACAGTAATATCTCCACATTGCAAGGTGCAATTCTGAAATTTTTAGCTTTTTCCTGTTAATCCTAGCATGATAAAGAAGATTCAAAGAGAGTGAGATGCCAGCTCCTTTCATTCAGTCAGTAGCTTCAAACATTTCTGGTATATGAAAAACATGTTTTTCAATGGCAAAAATCAATGAATATTGTAAATGCACAAACAGTAATATCTCCACATTGCAAGGTGCAATTCTGAAATTTTTTGCTTTTTCCTGTTAATCCTAGCATGATAAAGAAGATTCAAAGAGAGTGAGATGCCAGCTCCTTTCATTCAGTCAGTAGCTTCAAACATTTCTGGTATATGAAAAACATGTTTTTCAATGGCAAAAATCAATGAATATTGTAAATGCACAAACAGTAATATCTCCACATTGCAAGGTGCAATTCTGAAATTTTTTGCTTTTTCCTGCTAATCCTAGCATGATAAAGAAGATTCAAAGAGAGTGAGATGCCAGCTCCTTTCATTCAGTCAGTAGCTTCAAACATTTCTGGTATATGAAAAACATGTTTTTCAATGGCAAAAATCAATGAATATTGTAAATGCACAAACAGTAATATCTCCACATTGCACGGTGCAATTCTGAAATTTTTAGCTTTTTCCTGTTAATCCTAGCATGATAAAGAAGATTCAAAGAGAGTGAGATGCCAGCTCCTTTCATTCAGTCAGTAGCTTCAAACATTTCTGGTATATGAAAAACATGTTTTTCAATGGCAAAAATCAATGAATATTGTAAATGCACAAACAGTAATATCTCCACATTGCAAGGTGCAATTCTGAAATTTTTTGCTTTTTCCTGCTAATCCTAGCATGATAAAGAAGATTCAAAGAGAGTGAGATGCCAGCTCCTTTCATTCAGTCAGTAGCTTCAAACATTTCTGGTATATGAAAAACATGTTTTTCAATGGCAAAAATCAATGAATATTGTAAATGCACAAACAGTAATATCTCCACATTGCAAGGTGCAATTCTGAAATTTTTTGCTTTTTCCTGTTAATCCTAGCATGATAAAGAAGATTCAAAGAGAGTGAGATGCCAGCTCCTTTCATTCAGTCAGTAGCTTCAAACATTTCTGGTATATGAAAAACATGTTTTTCAATGGCAAAAATCAATGAATATTGTAAATGCACAAACAGTAATATCTCCACATTGCAAGGTGCAATTCTGAAATTTTTTGCTTTTTCCTGCTAATCCTAGCATGATAAAGAAGATTCAAAGAGAGTGAGATGCCAGCTCCTTTCATTCAGTCAGTAGCTTCAAACATTTCTGGTATATGAAAAACATGTTTTTCAATGGCAAAAATCAATGAATATTGTAAATGCACAAACAGTAATATCTCCACATTGCACGGTGCAATTCTGAAATTTTTAGCTTTTTCCTGTTAATCCTAGCATGATAAAGAAGATTCAGAGTGAGATGCCAGCTCCTTTCATTCAGTCAGTAGCTTCAAACATTTCTGGTATATGAAAAACATGTTTTTCAATGGCAAAAATCAATGAATATTGTAAATGCACAAACAGTAATATCTCCACATTGCAAGGTGCAATTCTGAAATTTTTTGCTTTTTCCTGCTAATCCTAGCATGATAAAGAAGATTCAAAGAGAGTGAGATGCCAGCTCCTTTCATTCAGTCAGTAGCTTCAAACATTTCTGGTATATGAAAAACATGTTTTTCAATGGCAAAAATCAATGAATATTGTAAATGCACAAACAGTAATATCTCCACATTGCACGGTGCAATTCTGAAATTTTTAGCTTTTTCCTGTTAATCCTAGCATGATAAAGAAGATTCAAAGAGAGTGAGATGCCAGCTCCTTTCATTCAGTCAGTAGCTTCAAACATTTCTGGTATATGAAAAACATGTTTTTCAATGGCAAAAATCAATGAATATTGTAAATGCACAAACAGTAATATCTCCACATTGCAAGGTGCAATTCTGAAATTTTTTGCTTTTTCCTGTTAATCCTAGCATGATAAAGAAGATTCAAAGAGAGTGAGATGCCAGCTCCTTTCATTCAGTCAGTAGCTTCAAACATTTCTGGTATATGAAAAACATGTTTTTCAATGGCAAAAATCAATGAATATTGTAAATGCACAAACAGTAATATCTCCACATTGCAAGGTGCAATTCTGAAATTTTTTGCTTTTTCCTGCTAATCCTAGCATGATAAAGAAGATTCAAAGAGAGTGAGATGCCAGCTCCTTTCATTCAGTCAGTAGCTTCAAACATTTCTGGTATATGAAAAACATGTTTTTCAATGGCAAAAATCAATGAATATTGTAAATGCACAAACAGTAATATGTCCACATTGCACGGTGCAATTCTGAAATTTTTATCTTTTTCCTGTTAATCCTAGCATGATAAAGAAGATTCAAAGAGAGTGAGATGCCAGCTCCTTTCATTCAGTCAGTAGCTTCAAACATTTCTGGTATATGAAAAACATGTTTTTCAATGGCAAAAATCAATGAATATTGTAAATGCACAAACAGTAATATCTCCACATTGCAAGGTGCAATTCTGAAATTTTTTGCTTTTTCCTGCTAATCCTAGCATGATAAAGAAGATTCAAAGAGAGTGAGATGCCAGCTCCTTTCATTCAGTCAGTAGCTTCAAACATTTCTGGTATATGAAAAACATGTTTTTCAATGGCAAAAATCAATGAATATTGTAAATGCACAAACAGTAATATCTCCACATTGCACGGTGCAATTCTGAAATTTTTAGCTTTTTCCTGTTAATCCTAGCATGATAAAGAAGATTCAAAGAGAGTGAGATGCCAGCTCCTTTCATTCAGTCAGTAGCTTCAAACATTTCTGGTATATGAAAAACATGTTTTTCAATGGCAAAAATCAATGAATATTGTAAATGCACAAACAGTAATATCTCCACATTGCAAGGTGCAATTCTGAAATTTTTTGCTTTTTCCTGCTCCTCTTAGTATGATAAAGAAGATTCAAAGAGAGTGAGATGCCAGCTCCTTTCATTCAGTCAGTAGCTTCAAACATTTCTGGTATATGAATAACATGATGTTTTTCAATGGCAAAAATCAATGAATATTGTAAATGCACAAACAGTAATTTCTCCGCATTGCAAGGTGCAATTCTGAAATTTTTTGCTTTTTCCTGCTCCTCTTAGCATGATAAAGATTCAAAGAGAGTGAGATGCCAGCTCCTTTCATTCAGTCAGTAGCTTCAATCATTTCTGGTATATGAATAACATGATGTTTTTCAATGGCAAAAATTAATGAATATTGTAAATGCACAAACAGTAATTTCTCCGCATTGCAAGGTGCAATTCTGAAATTTTTTGCTTTTTCCTGCTCCTCTTAGCATGATAAAGAAGATTCAAAGAGAGTGAGATGAGAGCTCCTTTCATTCAGTCAGTAGCTTCAATCATTTCTGGACGTTTTTCAATGGCAAAAATCAATGAATATTGTAAATGCACAAACAGTAATTTCTCCGCATTGCAAGGTGCAATTCTGAAATTTTTTGCTTTTTCCTGCTCCTCTTAGAATGATAAAGAAGATTCAAAGAGAGTGAGATGCCAGCTCCTTTCATTCAGTCAGTAGCTTCAATCATTTCTGGACGTTTTTCAATGGCAAAAATCAATGAATATTGTAAATGCACAAACAGTAATTTCTCCGCATTGCAAGGTGCAATTCTGAAATTTTTTGCTTTTTCCTGCTCCTCTTAGCATGATAAAGAAGATTCAAAGAGAGTGAGATGCCAGCTCCTTTCATTCAGTCAGTAGCTTCAATCATTTCTGGTATATGAATAACATGATGTTTTTCAATGGCAAAAATCAATGAATATTGTAAATGCACAAACAGTAATATCTCCACATTGCACGGTGCAATTCTGAAATTTTTAGCTTTTTCCTGTTAATCCTAGCATGATAAAGAAGATTCAAAGAGAGTGAGATGCCAGCTCCTTTCATTCAGTCAGTAGCTTCAAACATTTCTGGTATATGAAAAACATGTTTTTCAATGGCAAAAATCAATGAATATTGTAAATGCACAAACAGTAATATCTTCACATTGCACGGTGCAATTCTGAAATTTTTAGCTTTTTCCTGTTAATCCTAGCATGATAAAGAAGATTCAAAGAGAGTGAGATGCCAGCTCCTTTCATTCAGTCAGTAGCTTCAAACATTTCTGGTATATGAAAAACATGTTTTTCAATGGCAAAAATCAATGAATATTGTAAATGCACAAACAGTAATATCTCCACATTGCAAGGTGCAATTCTGAAATTTTTTGCTTTTTCCTGCTAATCCTAGCATGATAAAGAAGATTCAAAGAGAGTGAGATGCCAGCTCCTTTCATTCAGTCAGTAGCTTCAAACATTTCTGGTATATGAAAAACATGTTTTTCAATGGCAAAAATCAATGAATATTGTAAATGCACAAACAGTAATATCTCCACATTGCAAGGTGCAATTCTGAAATTTTTAGCTTTTTCCTGTTAATCCTAGCATGATAAAGAAGATTCAAAGAGAGTGAGATGCCAGCTCCTTTCATTCAGTCAGTAGCTTCAAACATTTCTGGTATATGAAAAACATGTTTTTCAATGGCAAAAATCAATGAATATTGTAAATGCACAAACAGTAATATCTCCACATTGCAAGGTGCAATTCTGAAATTTTTTGCTTTTTCCTGTTAATCCTAGCATGATAAAGAAGATTCAAAGAGAGTGAGATGCCAGCTCCTTTCATTCAGTCAGTAGCTTCAAACATTTCTGGTATATGAAAAACATGTTTTTCAATGGCAAAAATCAATGAATATTGTAAATGCACAAACAGTAATATCTCCACATTGCAAGGTGCAATTCTGAAATTTTTTGCTTTTTCCTGCTAATCCTAGCATGATAAAGAAGATTCAAAGAGAGTGAGATGCCAGCTCCTTTCATTCAGTCAGTAGCTTCAAACATTTCTGGTATATGAAAAACATGTTTTTCAATGGCAAAAATCAATGAATATTGTAAATGCACAAACAGTAATATCTCCACATTGCACGGTGCAATTCTGAAATTTTTAGCTTTTTCCTGTTAATCCTAGCATGATAAAGAAGATTCAAAGAGAGTGAGATGCCAGCTCCTTTCATTCAGTCAGTAGCTTCAAACATTTCTGGTATATGAAAAACATGTTTTTCAATGGCAAAAATCAATGAATATTGTAAATGCACAAACAGTAATATCTCCACATTGCAAGGTGCAATTCTGAAATTTTTTGCTTTTTCCTGCTAATCCTAGCATGATAAAGAAGATTCAAAGAGAGTGAGATGCCAGCTCCTTTCATTCAGTCAGTAGCTTCAAACATTTCTGGTATATGAAAAACATGTTTTTCAATGGCAAAAATCAATGAATATTGTAAATGCACAAACAGTAATATCTCCACATTGCAAGGTGCAATTCTGAAATTTTTTGCTTTTTCCTGTTAATCCTAGCATGATAAAGAAGATTCAAAGAGAGTGAGATGCCAGCTCCTTTCATTCAGTCAGTAGCTTCAAACATTTCTGGTATATGAAAAACATGTTTTTCAATGGCAAAAATCAATGAATATTGTAAATGCACAAACAGTAATATCTCCACATTGCAAGGTGCAATTCTGAAATTTTTTGCTTTTTCCTGCTAATCCTAGCATGATAAAGAAGATTCAAAGAGAGTGAGATGCCAGCTCCTTTCATTCAGTCAGTAGCTTCAAACATTTCTGGTATATGAAAAACATGTTTTTCAATGGCAAAAATCAATGAATATTGTAAATGCACAAACAGTAATATCTCCACATTGCACGGTGCAATTCTGAAATTTTTAGCTTTTTCCTGTTAATCCTAGCATGATAAAGAAGATTCAGAGTGAGATGCCAGCTCCTTTCATTCAGTCAGTAGCTTCAAACATTTCTGGTATATGAAAAACATGTTTTTCAATGGCAAAAATCAATGAATATTGTAAATGCACAAACAGTAATACCTCCACATTGCAAGGTGCAATTCTGAAATTTTTTGCTTTTTCCTGCTAATCCTAGCATGATAAAGAAGATTCAAAGAGAGTGAGATGCCAGCTCCTTTCATTCAGTCAGTAGCTTCAAACATTTCTGGTATATGAAAAACATGTTTTTCAATGGCAAAAATCAATGAATATTGTAAATGCACAAACAGTAATATCTCCACATTGCACGGTGCAATTCTGAAATTTTTAGCTTTTTCCTGTTAATCCTAGCATGATAAAGAAGATTCAAAGAGAGTGAGATGCCAGCTCCTTTCATTCAGTCAGTAGCTTCAAACATTTCTGGTATATGAAAAACATGTTTTTCAATGGCAAAAATCAATGAATATTGTAAATGCACAAACAGTAATATCTCCACATTGCAAGGTGCAATTCTGAAATTTTTTGCTTTTTCCTGTTAATCCTAGCATGATAAAGAAGATTCAAAGAGAGTGAGATGCCAGCTCCTTTCATTCAGTCAGTAGCTTCAAACATTTCTGGTATATGAAAAACATGTTTTTCAATGGCAAAAATCAATGAATATTGTAAATGCACAAACAGTAATATCTCCACATTGCAAGGTGCAATTCTGAAATTTTTTGCTTTTTCCTGCTAATCCTAGCATGATAAAGAAGATTCAAAGAGAGTGAGATGCCAGCTCCTTTCATTCAGTCAGTAGCTTCAAACATTTCTGGTATATGAAAAACATGTTTTTCAATGGCAAAAATCAATGAATATTGTAAATGCACAAACAGTAATATCTCCACATTGCACGGTGCAATTCTGAAATTTTTAGCTTTTTCCTGTTAATCCTAGCATGATAAAGAAGATTCAAAGAGAGTGAGATGCCAGCTCCTTTCATTCAGTCAGTAGCTTCAAACATTTCTGGTATATGAAAAACATGTTTTTCAATGGCAAAAATCAATGAATATTGTAAATGCACAAACAGTAATATCTCCACATTGCAAGGTGCAATTCTGAAATTTTTTGCTTTTTCCTGCTAATCCTAGCATGATAAAGAAGATTCAAAGAGAGTGAGATGCCAGCTCCTTTCATTCAGTCAGTAGCTTCAAACATTTCTGGTATATGAAAAACATGTTTTTCAATGGCAAAAATCAATGAATATTGTAAATGCACAAACAGTAATATCTCCACATTGCACGGTGCAATTCTGAAATTTTTAGCTTTTTCCTGTTAATCCTAGCATGATAAAGAAGATTCAAAGAGAGTGAGATGCCAGCTCCTTTCATTCAGTCAGTAGCTTCAAACATTTCTGGTATATGAAAAACATGTTTTTCAATGGCAAAAATCAATGAATATTGTAAATGCACAAACAGTAATATCTCCACATTGCAAGGTGCAATTCTGAAATTTTTTGCTTTTTCCTGTTAATCCTAGCATGATAAAGAAGATTCAAAGAGAGTGAGATGCCAGCTCCTTTCATTCAGTCAGTAGCTTCAAACATTTCTGGTATATGAAAAACATGTTTTTCAATGGCAAAAATCAATGAATATTGTAAATGCACAAACAGTAATATCTCCACATTGCAAGGTGCAATTCTGAAATTTTTTGCTTTTTCCTGCTAATCCTAGCATGATAAAGAAGATTCAAAGAGAGTGAGATGCCAGCTCCTTTCATTCAGTCAGTAGCTTCAAACATTTCTGGTATATGAAAAACATGTTTTTCAATGGCAAAAATCAATGAATATTGTAAATGCACAAACAGTAATATCTCCACATTGCACGGTGCAATTCTGAAATTTTTAGCTTTTTCCTGTTAATCCTAGCATGATAAAGAAGATTCAAAGAGAGTGAGATGCCAGCTCCTTTCATTCAGTCAGTAGCTTCAAACATTTCTGGTATATGAAAAACATGTTTTTCAATGGCAAAAATCAATGAATATTGTAAATGCACAAACAGTAATATCTCCACATTGCAAGGTGCAATTCTGAAATTTTTTGCTTTTTCCTGCTAATCCTAGCATGATAAAGAAGATTCAAAGAGAGTGAGATGCCAGCTCCTTTCATTCAGTCAGTAGCTTCAAACATTTCTGGTATATGAAAAACATGTTTTTCAATGGCAAAAATCAATGAATATTGTAAATGCACAAACAGTAATATCTCCACATTGCAAGGTGCAATTCTGAAATTTTTTGCTTTTTCCTGTTAATCCTAGCATGATAAAGAAGATTCAAAGAGAGTGAGATGCCAGCTCCTTTCATTCAGTCAGTAGCTTCAAACATTTCTGGTATATGAAAAACATGTTTTTCAATGGCAAAAATCAATGAATATTGTAAATGCACAAACAGTAATATCTCCACATTGCAAGGTGCAATTCTGAAATTTTTTGCTTTTTCCTGCTAATCCTAGCATGATAAAGAAGATTCAAAGAGAGTGAGATGCCAGCTCCTTTCATTCAGTCAGTAGCTTCAAACATTTCTGATATATGAAAAACATGTTTTTCAATGGCAAAAATCAATGAATATTGTAAATGCACAAACAGTAATATCTCCACATTGCAAGGTGCAATTCTGAAATTTTTTGCTTTTTCCTGCTAATCCTAGCATGATAAAGAAGATTCAAAGAGAGTGAGATGCCAGCTCCTTTCATTCAGTCAGTAGCTTCAAACATTTCTGGTATATGAAAAACATGTTTTTCAATGGCAAAAATCAATGAATATTGTAAATGCACAAACAGTAATATCTCCACATTGCAAGGTGCAATTCTGAAATTTTTTGCTTTTTCCTGTTAATCCTAGCATGATAAAGAAGATTCAAAGAGAGTGAGATGCCAGCTCCTTTCATTCAGTCAGTAGCTTCAAACATTTCTGGTATATGAAAAACATGTTTTTCAATGGCAAAAATCAATGAATATTGTAAATGCACAAACAGTAATATCTCCACATTGCAAGGTGCAATTCTGAAATTTTTTGCTTTTTCCTGCTAATCCTAGCATGATAAAGAAGATTCAAAGAGAGTGAGATGCCAGCTCCTTTCATTCAGTCAGTAGCTTCAAACATTTCTGGTATATGAAAAACATGTTTTTCAATGGCAAAAATCAATGAATATTGTAAATGCACAAACAGTAATATCTCCACATTGCACGGTGCAATTCTGAAATTTTTAGCTTTTTCCTGTTAATCCTAGCATGATAAAGAAGATTCAGAGTGAGATGCCAGCTCCTTTCATTCAGTCAGTAGCTTCAAACATTTCTGGTATATGAAAAACATGTTTTTCAATGGCAAAAATCAATGAATATTGTAAATGCACAAACAGTAATATCTCCACATTGCAAGGTGCAATTCTGAAATTTTTTGCTTTTTCCTGCTAATCCTAGCATGATAAAGAAGATTCAAAGAGAGTGAGATGCCAGCTCCTTTCATTCAGTCAGTAGCTTCAAACATTTCTGGTATATGAAAAACATGTTTTTCAATGGCAAAAATCAATGAATATTGTAAATGCACAAACAGTAATATCTCCACATTGCACGGTGCAATTCTGAAATTTTTAGCTTTTTCCTGTTAATCCTAGCATGATAAAGAAGATTCAAAGAGAGTGAGATGCCAGCTCCTTTCATTCAGTCAGTAGCTTCAAACATTTCTGGTATATGAAAAACATGTTTTTCAATGGCAAAAATCAATGAATATTGTAAATGCACAAACAGTAATATCTCCACATTGCAAGGTGCAATTCTGAAATTTTTTGCTTTTTCCTGTTAATCCTAGCATGATAAAGAAGATTCAAAGAGAGTGAGATGCCAGCTCCTTTCATTCAGTCAGTAGCTTCAAACATTTCTGGTATATGAAAAACATGTTTTTCAATGGCAAAAATCAATGAATATTGTAAATGCACAAACAGTAATATCTCCACATTGCAAGGTGCAATTCTGAAATTTTTTGCTTTTTCCTGCTAATCCTAGCATGATAAAGAAGATTCAAAGAGAGTGAGATGCCAGCTCCTTTCATTCAGTCAGTAGCTTCAAACATTTCTGGTATATGAAAAACATGTTTTTCAATGGCAAAAATCAATGAATATTGTAAATGCACAAACAGTAATATCTCCACATTGCACGGTGCAATTCTGAAATTTTTAGCTTTTTCCTGTTAATCCTAGCATGATAAAGAAGATTCAAAGAGAGTGAGATGCCAGCTCCTTTCATTCAGTCAGTAGCTTCAAACATTTCTGGTATATGAAAAACATGTTTTTCAATGGCAAAAATCAATGAATATTGTAAATGCACAAACAGTAATATCTCCACATTGCAAGGTGCAATTCTGAAATTTTTTGCTTTTTCCTGCTAATCCTAGCATGATAAAGAAGATTCAAAGAGAGTGAGATGCCAGCTCCTTTCATTCAGTCAGTAGCTTCAAACATTTCTGGTATATGAAAAACATGTTTTTCAATGGCAAAAATCAATGAATATTGTAAATGCACAAACAGTAATATCTCCACATTGCACGGTGCAATTCTGAAATTTTTAGCTTTTTCCTGTTAATCCTAGCATGATAAAGAAGATTCAAAGAGAGTGAGATGCCAGCTCCTTTCATTCAGTCAGTAGCTTCAAACATTTCTGGTATATGAAAAACATGTTTTTCAATGGCAAAAATCAATGAATATTGTAAATGCACAAACAGTAATATCTCCACATTGCAAGGTGCAATTCTGAAATTTTTTGCTTTTTCCTGTTAATCCTAGCATGATAAAGAAGATTCAAAGAGAGTGAGATGCCAGCTCCTTTCATTCAGTCAGTAGCTTCAAACATTTCTGGTATATGAAAAACATGTTTTTCAATGGCAAAAATCAATGAATATTGTAAATGCACAAACAGTAATATCTCCACATTGCAAGGTGCAATTCTGAAATTTTTTGCTTTTTCCTGCTAATCCTAGCATGATAAAGAAGATTCAAAGAGAGTGAGATGCCAGCTCCTTTCATTCAGTCAGTAGCTTCAAACATTTCTGGTATATGAAAAACATGTTTTTCAATGGCAAAAATCAATGAATATTGTAAATGCACAAACAGTAATATCTCCACATTGCACGGTGCAATTCTGAAATTTTTAGCTTTTTCCTGTTAATCCTAGCATGATAAAGAAGATTCAAAGAGAGTGAGATGCCAGCTCCTTTCATTCAGTCAGTAGCTTCAAACATTTCTGGTATATGAAAAACATGTTTTTCAATGGCAAAAATCAATGAATATTGTAAATGCACAAACAGTAATATCTCCACATTGCAAGGTGCAATTCTGAAATTTTTTGCTTTTTCCTGCTAATCCTAGCATGATAAAGAAGATTCAAAGAGAGTGAGATGCCAGCTCCTTTCATTCAGTCAGTAGCTTCAAACATTTCTGGTATATGAAAAACATGTTTTTCAATGGCAAAAATCAATGAATATTGTAAATGCACAAACAGTAATATCTCCACATTGCACGGTGCAATTCTGAAATTTTTAGCTTTTTCCTGTTAATCCTAGCATGATAAAGAAGATTCAAAGAGAGTGAGATGCCAGCTCCTTTCATTCAGTCAGTAGCTTCAAACATTTCTGGTATATGAAAAACATGTTTTTCAATGGCAAAAATCAATGAATATTGTAAATGCACAAACAGTAATATCTCCACATTGCAAGGTGCAATTCTGAAATTTTTTGCTTTTTCCTGTTAATCCTAGCATGATAAAGAAGATTCAAAGAGAGTGAGATGCCAGCTCCTTTCATTCAGTCAGTAGCTTCAAACATTTCTGGTATATGAAAAACATGTTTTTCAATGGCAAAAATCAATGAATATTGTAAATGCACAAACAGTAATATCTCCACATTGCAAGGTGCAATTCTGAAATTTTTTGCTTTTTCCTGCTAATCCTAGCATGATAAAGAAGATTCAAAGAGAGTGAGATGCCAGCTCCTTTCATTCAGTCAGTAGCTTCAAACATTTCTGGTATATGAAAAACATGTTTTTCAATGGCAAAAATCAATGAATATTGTAAATGCACAAACAGTAATATCTCCACATTGCACAGTGCAATTCTGAAATTTTTAGCTTTTTCCTGTTAATCCTAGCATGATAAAGAAGATTCAAAGAGAGTGAGATGCCAGCTCCTTTCATTCAGTCAGTAGCTTCAAACATTTCTGGTATATGAAAAACATGTTTTTCAATGGCAAAAATCAATGAATATTGTAAATGCACAAACAGTAATATCTCCACATTGCAAGGTGCAATTCTGAAATTTTTTGCTTTTTCCTGCTAATCCTAGCATGATAAAGAAGATTCAAAGAGAGTGAGATGCCAGCTCCTTTCATTCAGTCAGTAGCTTCAAACATTTCTGGTATATGAAAAACATGTTTTTCAATGGCAAAAATCAATGAATATTGTAAATGCACAAACAGTAATATCTCCACATTGCAAGGTGCAATTCTGAAATTTTTTGCTTTTTCCTGTTAATCCTAGCATGATAAAGAAGATTCAAAGAGAGTGAGATGCCAGCTCCTTTCATTCAGTCAGTAGCTTCAAACATTTCTGGTATATGAAAAACATGTTTTTCAATGGCAAAAATCAATGAATATTGTAAATGCACAAACAGTAATATCTCCACATTGCAAGGTGCAATTCTGAAATTTTTTGCTTTTTCCTGCTAATCCTAGCATGATAAAGAAGATTCAAAGAGAGTGAGATGCCAGCTCCTTTCATTCAGTCAGTAGCTTCAAACATTTCTGGTATATGAAAAACATGTTTTTCAATGGCAAAAATCAATGAATATTGTAAATGCACAAACAGTAATATCTCCACATTGCACAGTGCAATTCTGAAATTTTTAGCTTTTTCCTGTTAATCCTAGCATGATAAAGAAGATTCAAAGAGAGTGAGATGCCAGCTCCTTTCATTCAGTCAGTAGCTTCAAACATTTCTGGTATATGAAAAACATGTTTTTCAATGGCAAAAATCAATGAATATTGTAAATGCACAAACAGTAATATCTCCACATTGCAAGGTGCAATTCTGAAATTTTTTGCTTTTTCCTGCTAATCCTAGCATGATAAAGAAGATTCAAAGAGAGTGAGATGCCAGCTCCTTTCATTCAGTCAGTAGCTTCAAACATTTCTGGTATATGAAAAACATGTTTTTCAATGGCAAAAATCAATGAATATTGTAAATGCACAAACAGTAATATCTCCACATTGCAAGGTGCAATTCTGAAATTTTTTGCTTTTTCCTGCTAATCCTAGCATGATAAAGAAGATTCAAAGAGAGTGAGATGCCAGCTCCTTTCATTCAGTCAGTAGCTTCAAACATTTCTGGTATATGAAAAACATGTTTTTCAATGGCAAAAATCAATGAATATTGTAAATGCACAAACAGTAATATCTCCACATTGCACGGTGCAATTCTGAAATTTTTTGCTTTTTCCTGTTAATCCTAGCATGATAAAGAAGATTCAAAGAGAGTGAGATGCCAGCTCCTTTCATTCAGTCAGTAGCTTCAAACATTTCTGGTATATGAAAAACATGTTTTTCAATGGCAAAAATCAATGAATATTGTAAATGCACAAACAGTAATATCTCCACATTGCAAGGTGCAATTCTGAAATTTTTTGCTTTTTCCTGCTAATCCTAGCATGATAAAGAAGATTCAAAGAGAGTGAGATGCCAGCTCCTTTCATTCAGTCAGTAGCTTCAAACATTTCTGGTATATGAAAAACATGTTTTTCAATGGCAAAAATCAATGAATATTGTAAATGCACAAACAGTAATATCTCCACATTGCACGGTGCAATTCTGAAATTTTTAGCTTTTTCCTGTTAATCCTAGCATGATAAAGAAGATTCAAAGAGAGTGAGATGCCAGCTCCTTTCATTCAGTCAGTAGCTTCAAACATTTCTGGTATATGAAAAACATGTTTTTCAATGGCAAAAATCAATGAATATTGTAAATGCACAAACAGTAATATCTCCACATTGCAAGGTGCAATTCTGAAATTTTTTGCTTTTTCCTGTTAATCCTAGCATGATAAAGAAGATTCAAAGAGAGTGAGATGCCAGCTCCTTTCATTCAGTCAGTAGCTTCAAACATTTCTGGTATATGAAAAACATGTTTTTCAATGGCAAAAATCAATGAATATTGTAAATGCACAAACAGTAATATCTCCACATTGCAAGGTGCAATTCTGAAATTTTTTGCTTTTTCCTGCTAATCCTAGCATGATAAAGAAGATTCAAAGAGAGTGAGATGCCAGCTCCTTTCATTCAGTCAGTAGCTTCAAACATTTCTGGTATATGAAAAACATGTTTTTCAATGGCAAAAATCAATGAATATTGTAAATGCACAAACAGTAATATCTCCACATTGCACAGTGCAATTCTGAAATTTTTAGCTTTTTCCTGTTAATCCTAGCATGATAAAGAAGATTCAAAGAGAGTGAGATGCCAGCTCCTTTCATTCAGTCAGTAGCTTCAAACATTTCTGGTATATGAAAAACATGTTTTTCAATGGCAAAAATCAATGAATATTGTAAATGCACAAACAGTAATATCTCCACATTGCAAGGTGCAATTCTGAAATTTTTTGCTTTTTCCTGCTAATCCTAGCATGATAAAGAAGATTCAAAGAGAGTGAGATGCCAGCTCCTTTCATTCAGTCAGTAGCTTCAAACATTTCTGGTATATGAAAAACATGTTTTTCAATGGCAAAAATCAATGAATATTGTAAATGCACAAACAGTAATATCTCCACATTGCACGGTGCAATTCTGAAATTTTTAGCTTTTTCCTGTTAATCCTAGCATGATAAAGAAGATTCAAAGAGAGTGAGATGCCAGCTCCTTTCATTCAGTCAGTAGCTTCAAACATTTCTGGTATATGAAAAACATGTTTTTCAATGGCAAAAATCAATGAATATTGTAAATGCACAAACAGTAATATCTCCACATTGCAAGGTGCAATTCTGAAATTTTTTGCTTTTTCCTGTTAATCCTAGCATGATAAAGAAGATTCAAAGAGAGTGAGATGCCAGCTCCTTTCATTCAGTCAGTAGCTTCAAACATTTCTGGTATATGAAAAACATGTTTTTCAATGGCAAAAATCAATGAATATTGTAAATGCACAAACAGTAATATCTCCACATTGCAAGGTGCAATTCTGAAATTTTTTGCTTTTTCCTGCTAATCCTAGCATGATAAAGAAGATTCAAAGAGAGTGAGATGCCAGCTCCTTTCATTCAGTCAGTAGCTTCAAACATTTCTGGTATATGAAAAACATGTTTTTCAATGGCAAAAATCAATGAATATTGTAAATGCACAAACAGTAATATCTCCACATTGCACGGTGCAATTCTGAAATTTTTAGCTTTTTCCTGTTAATCCTAGCATGATAAAGAAGATTCAAAGAGAGTGAGATGCCAGCTCCTTTCATTCAGTCAGTAGCTTCAAACATTTCTGGTATATGAAAAACATGTTTTTCAATGGCAAAAATCAATGAATATTGTAAATGCACAAACAGTAATATCTCCACATTGCAAGGTGCAATTCTGAAATTTTTTGCTTATTCCTGCTAATCCTAGCATGATAAAGAAGATTCAAAGAGAGTGAGATGCCAGCTCCTTTCATTCAGTCATTAGCTTCAAACACTTCTGGTATATGAAAAACATGTTTTTCAATGGCAAAAATCAATGAATATTGTAAATGCACAAACAGTAATATCTCCACA
Organism: Phyllobates terribilis; assembly: GCF_046119375.1. Taxonomy (NCBI): domain Eukaryota; kingdom Metazoa; phylum Chordata; class Amphibia; order Anura; family Dendrobatidae; genus Phyllobates; species Phyllobates terribilis. Next base: position 239,930 of record NW_027364355.1, read on the forward strand.
TTGCACGGTGCAATTCTGAAATTTTTAGCTTTTTCCTGTTAATCCTAGCATGATAAAGAAGATTCAAAGAGAGTGAGATGCCAGCTCCTTTCATTCAGTCAGTAGCTTCAAACATTTCTGGTATATGAAAAACATGTTTTTCAATGGCAAAAATCAATGAATATTGTAAATGCACAAACAGTAATATCTCCACATTGCAAGGTGCAATTCTGAAATTTTTTGCTTTTTCCTGTTAATCCTAGCATGATAAAGAAGATTCAAAGAGAGTGAGATGCCAGCTCCTTTCATTCAGTCAGTAGCTTCAAACATTTCTGGTATATGAAAAACATGTTTTTCAATGGCAAAAATCAATGAATATTGTAAATGCACAAACAGTAATATCTCCACATTGCAAGGTGCAATTCTGAAATTTTTTGCTTTTTCCTGCTAATCCTAGCATGATAAAGAAGATTCAAAGAGAGTGAGATGCCAGCTCCTTTCATTCAGTCAGTAGCTTCAAACATTTCTGGTATATGAAAAACATGTTTTTCAATGGCAAAAATCAATGAATATTGTAAATGCACAAACAGTAATATCTCCACATTGCACGGTGCAATTCTGAAATTTTTAGCTTTTTCCTGTTAATCCTAGCATGATAAAGAAGATTCAAAGAGAGTGAGATGCCAGCTCCTTTCATTCAGTCAGTAGCTTCAAACATTTCTGGTATATGAAAAACATGTTTTTCAATGGCAAAAATCAATGAATATTGTAAATGCACAAACAGTAATATCTCCACATTGCAAGGTGCAATTCTGAAATTTTTTGCTTTTTCCTGCTAATCCTAGCATGATAAAGAAGATTCAAAGAGAGTGAGATGCCAGCTCCTTTCATTCAGTCAGTAGCTTCAAACATTTCTGGTATATGAAAAACATGTTTTTCAATGGCAAAAATCAATGAATATTGTAAATGCACAAACAGTAATATCTCCACATTGCACGGTGCAATTCTGAAATTTTTAGCTTTTTCCTGTTAATCCTAGCATGATAAAGATTCAAAGAGAGTGAGATGCCAGCTCCTTTCATTCAGTCAGTAGCTTCAAACATTTCTGGTATATGAAAAACATGTTTTTCAATGGCAAAAATCAATGAATATTGTAAATGCACAAACAGTAATATCTCCACATTGCAAGGTGCAATTCTGAAATTTTTTGCTTTTTCCTGTTAATCCTAGCATGGTAAAGAAGATTCAAAGAGAGTGAGATGCCAGCTCCTTTCATTCAGTCAGTAGCTTCAAACATTTCTGGTATATGAAAAACATGTTTTTCAATGGCAAAAATCAATGAATATTGTAAATGCACAAACAGTAATATCTCCACATTGCAAGGTGCAATTCTGAAATTTTTTGCTTTTTCCTGCTAATCCTAGCATGATAAAGAAGATTCAAAGAGAGTGAGATGCCAGCTCCTTTCATTCAGTCAGTAGCTTCAAACATTTCTGGTATATGAAAAACATGTTTTTCAATGGCAAAAATCAATGAATATTGTAAATGCACAAACAGTAATATCTCCACATTGCACGGTGCAATTCTGAAATTTTTAGCTTTTTCCTGTTAATCCTAGCATGATAAAGAAGATTCAAAGAGAGTGAGATGCCAGCTCCTTTCATTCAGTCAGTAGCTTCAAACATTTCTGGTATATGAAAAACATGTTTTTCAATGGCAAAAATCAATGAATATTGTAAATGCACAAACAGTAATATCTCCACATTGCAAGGTGCAATTCTGAAATTTTTTGCTTTTTCCTGCTAATCCTAGCATGATAAAGAAGATTCAAAGAGAGTGAGATGCCAGCTCCTTTCATTCAGTCAGTAGCTTCAAACATTTCTGGTATATGAAAAACATGTTTTTCAATGGCAAAAATCAATGAATATTGTAAATGCACAAACAGTAATATCTTCACATTGCACGGTGCAATTCTGAAATTTTTAGCTTTTTCCTGTTAATCCTAGCATGATAAAGAAGATTCAAAGAGAGTGAGATGCCAGCTCCTTTCATTCAGTCATTAGCTTCAAACATTTCTGGTATATGAAAAACATGTTTTTCAATGGCAAAAATCAATGAATATTGTAAATGCACAAACAGTAATATCTCCACATTGCACGGTGCAATTCTGAAATTTTTAGCTTTTTCCTGTTAATCCTAGCATGATAAAGAAGATTCAAAGAGAGTGAGATGCCAGCTCCTTTCATTCAGTCAGTAGCTTCAAACATTTCTGGTATATGAAAAACATGTTTTTCAATGGCAAAAATCAATGAATATTGTAAATGCACAAACAGTAATATCTCCACATTGCAAGGTGCAATTCTGAAATTTTTTGCTTTTTCCTGTTAATCCTAGCATGATAAAGAAGATTCAAAGAGAGTGAGATGCCAGCTCCTTTCATTCAGTCAGTAGCTTCAAACATTTCTGGTATATGAAAAACATGTTTTTCAATGGCAAAAATCAATGAATATTGTAAATGCACAAACAGTAATATCTCCACATTGCAAGGTGCAATTCTGAAATTTTTTGCTTTTTCCTGCTAATCCTAGCATGATAAAGAAGATTCAAAGAGAGTGAGATGCCAGCTCCTTTCATTCAGTCAGTAGCTTCAAACATTTCTGGTATATGAAAAACATGTTTTTCAATGGCAAAAATCAATGAATATTGTAAATGCACAAACAGTAATATCTCCACATTGCACGGTGCAATTCTGAAATTTTTAGCTTTTTCCTGTTAATCCTAGCATGATAAAGATTCAAAGAGAGTGAGATGCCAGCTCCTTTCATTCAGTCAGTAGCTTCAATCATTTCTGGACGTTTTTCAATGGCAAAAATCAATGAATATTGTAAATGCACAAACATTAATTTCTCCGCATTGCAAGGTGCAATTCTGAAATTTTTTGCTTTTTCCTGCTCCTCTTAGCATGATAAAGAAGATTCAAAGAGAGTGAGATGCCAGCTCCTTTCATTCAGTCAGTAGCATCAAACATTTCTGGTATATGAATAACATGATGTTTTTCAATGGCAAAAATCAATGAATATTGTAAATGCACAAACAGTAATTTCTTCGCATTGCAAGGTGCAATTCTGAAATTTTTTGCTTTTTCCTGCTCCTCTTAGCATGATAAAGAAGATTCAAAGAGAGTGAGATGCCAGCTCCTTTCATTCAGTCAGTAGCTTCAAACATTTCTGGTATATGAATAACATGATGTTTTTCAATGGCGGCAAAAATCAATGAATATTGTAAATGCACAAACAGTAATTTCTCCGCATTGCAAGGTGCAATTCTGAAATTTTTTGCTTTTTCCTGCTCCTCTTAGCATGATAAAGAAGATTCAAAGAGAGTGAGATGCCAGCTCCTTTCATTCAGTCAGTAGCTTCAATCATTTCTGGACGTTTTTCAATGGCAAAAATCAATGAATATTGTAAATGCACAAACAGTAATTTCTCCGCATTGCAAGGTGCAATTCTGAAATTTTTTGCTTTTTCCTGCTCCTCTTAGCATGATAAAGAAGATTCAAAGAGAGTGAGATGCCAGCTCCTTTCATTCAGTCAGTAGCTTCAATCATTTCTGGACGTTTTTCAATGGCAAAAATCAATGAATATTGTAAATGCACAAACAGTAATTTCTCCGCATTGCAAGGTGCAATTCTGAAATTTTTTGCTTTTTCCTGCTCCTCTTAGTATGATAAAGAAGATTCAAAGAGAGTGAGATGCCAGCTCCTTTTATTCAGTCAGTAGCTTCAAACATTTCTGGTATATGAATAACATGATGTTTTTCAATGGCAAAAATCAATGAATATTGTAAATGCACAAACAGTAATTTCTCCGCATTGCAAGGTGCAATTCTGAAATTTTTTGCTTTTTCCTGCTCCTCTTAGCATGATAAAGAAGATTCAAAGAGAGTGAGATGCCAGCTCCTTTCATTCAGTCAGTAGCTTCAATCATTTCTGGTATATGAATAACATGATGTTTTTCAATGGCAAAAATTAATGAATATTGTAAATGCACAAACAGTAATTTCTTCGCATTGCAAGGTGCAATTCTGAAATTTTTTGCTTTTTCCTGCTCCTCTTAGCATGATAAAGAAGATTCAGAGAGTGAGATGCCAGCTCCTTTCATTCAGTCAGTAGCTTCAATCATTTCTGGACGTTTTTCAATGGCAAAAATCAATGAATATTGTAAATGCACAAACAGTAATTTCTCCGCATTGAAGGTGCAATTCTGAAATTTTTTGCTTTTTCCTGCTCCTCTTAGCATGATAAAGAAGATTCAAAGAGAGTGAGATGCCAGCTCCTTTCATTCAGTCAGTAGCTTCAAACATTTCTGGTATATGAATAACATGATGTTTTTCAATGGCAAAAATCAATGAATATTGTAAATGCACAAACAGTAATTTCTCCGCATTGCAAGGTGCAATTCTGAAATTTTTTGCTTTTTCCTGCTCCTCTTAGCATGATAAAGAAGATTCAAAGAGAGTGAGATGAGAGCTCCTTTCATTCAGTCAGTAGCTTCAATCATTTCTGGACGTTTTTCAATGGCAAAAATCATTGAATATTGTAAATGCACAAACAGTAATTTCTCCGCATTGCAAGGTGCAATTCTGAAATTTTTTGCTTTTTCCTGCTCCTCTTATCATGATAAAGAAGATTCAAAGAGAGTGAGATGCCAGCTCCTTTCATTCAGTCAGTAGCTTCAATCATTTCTGGACGTTTTTCAATGGCAAAAATCAATGAATATTGTAAATGCACACACAGTAATTTCTCCGCATTGCAAGGTGCAATTCTGAAATTTTTTGCTTTTTCCTGCTCCTCTTAGCATGATAAAGAAGATTCAAAGAGAGTGAGATGCCAGCTCCTTTCATTCAGTCAGTAGCTTCAATCATTTCTGGTATATGAATAACATGATGTTTTTCAATGGCAAAAATCAATGAATATTGTAAATGCACAAACAGTAATATCTCCACATTGCACGGTGCAATTCTGAAATTTTTAGCTTTTTCCTGTTAATCCTAGCATGATAAAGAAGATTCAGAGTGAGATGCCAGCTCCTTTCATTCAGTCAGTAGCTTCAAACATTTCTGGTATATGAAAAACATGTTTTTCAATGGCAAAAATCAATGAATATTGTAAATGCACAAACAGTAATATCTCCACATTGCACGGTGCAATTCTGAAATTTTTAGCTTTTTCCTGTTAATCCTAGCATGATAAAGAAGATTCAAAGAGAGTGAGATGCCAGCTCCTTTCATTCAGTCAGTAGCTTCAAACATTTCTGGTATATGAAAAACATGTTTTTCAATGGCAAAAATCAATGAATATTGTAAATGCACAAACAGTAATATCTCCACATTGCAAGGTGCAATTCTGAAATTTTTTGCTTTTTCCTGCTAATCCTAGCATGATAAAGATTCAAAGAGAGTGAGATGCCAGCTCCTTTCATTCAGTCAGTAGCTTCAAACATTTCTGGTATATGAAAAACATGTTTTTCAATGGCAAAAATCAATGAATATTGTAAATGCACAAACAGTAATATCTCCACATTGCACGGTGCAATTCTGAAATTTTTAGCTTTTTCCTGTTAATCCTAGCATGATAAAGAAGATTCAAAGAGAGTGAGATGCCAGCTCCTTTCATTCAGTCAGTAGCTTCAAACATTTCTGGTATATGAAAAACATGTTTTTCAATGGCAAAAATCAATGAATATTGTAAATGCACAAACAGTAATATCTCCACATTGCAAGGTGCAATTCTGAAATTTTTTGCTTTTTCCTGTTAATCCTAGCATGATAAAGAAGATTCAAAGAGAGTGAGATGCCAGCTCCTTTCATTCAGTCAGTAGCTTCAAACATTTCTGGTATATGAAAAACATGTTTTTCAATGGCAAAAATCAATGAATATTGTAAATGCACAAACAGTAATATCTCCACATTGCAAGGTGCAATTCTGAAATTTTTTGCTTTTTCCTGCTAATCCTAGCATGATAAAGAAGATTCAAAGAGAGTGAGATGCCAGCTCCTTTCATTCAGTCAGTAGCTTCAAACATTTCTGGTATATGAAAAACATGTTTTTCAATGGCAAAAATCAATGAATATTGTAAATGCACAAACAGTAATATCTCCACATTGCACGGTGCAATTCTGAAATTTTTAGCTTTTTCCTGTTAATCCTAGCATGATAAAGAAGATTCAAAGAGAGTGAGATGCCAGCTCCTTTCATTCAGTCAGTAGCTTCAAACATTTCTGGTATATGAAAAACATGTTTTTCAATGGCAAAAATCAATGAATATTGTAAATGCACAAACAGTAATATCTCCACATTGCAAGGTGCAATTCTGAAATTTTTTGCTTTTTCCTGCTAATCCTAGCATGATAAAGAAGAGTCAAAGAGAGTGAGATGCCAGCTCCTTTCATTCAGTCAGTAGCTTCAAACATTTCTGGTATATGAAAAACATGTTTTTCAATGGCAAAAATCAATGAATATTGTAAATGCACAAACAGTAATATCTCCACATTGCAAGGTGCAATTCTGAAATTTTTTGCTTTTTCCTGTTAATCCTAGCATGATAAAGAAGATTCAAAGAGAGTGAGATGCCAGCTCCTTTCATTCAGTCAGTAGCTTCAAACATTTCTGGTATATGAAAAACATGTTTTTCAATGGCAAAAATCAATGAATATTGTAAATGCACAAACAGTAATATCTCCACATTGCAAGGTGCAATTCTGAAATTTTTTGCTTTTTCCTGCTAATCCTAGCATGATAAAGAAGATTCAAAGAGAGTGAGATGCCAGCTCCTTTCATTCAGTCAGTAGCTTCAAACATTTCTGGTATATGAAAAACATGTTTTTCAATGGCAAAAATCAATGAATATTGTAAATGCACAAACAGTAATATCTCCACATTGCACGGTGCAATTCTGAAATTTTTAGCTTTTTCCTGTTAATCCTAGCATGATAAAGAAGATTCAAAGAGAGTGAGATGCCAGCTCCTTTCATTCAGTCAGTAGCTTCAAACATTTCTGGTATATGAAAAACATGTTTTTCAATGGCAAAAATCAATGAATATTGTAAATGCACAAACAGTAATATCTCCACATTGCAAGGTGCAATTCTGAAATTTTTTGCTTTTTCCTGCTAATCCTAGCATGATAAAGAAGATTCAAAGAGAGTGAGATGCCAGCTCCTTTCATTCAGTCAGTAGCTTCAAACATTTCTGGTATATGAAAAACATGTTTTTCAATGGCAAAAATCAATGAATATTGTAAATGCACAAACAGTAATATCTCCACATTGCACGGTGCAATTCTGAAATTTTTAGCTTTTTCCTGTTAATCCTAGCATGATAAAGAAGATTCAAAGAGAGTGAGATGCCAGCTCCTTTCATTCAGTCAGTAGCTTCAAACATTTCTGGTATATGAAAAACATGTTTTTCAATGGCAAAAATCAATGAATATTGTAAATGCACAAACAGTAATATCTCCACATTGCAAGGTGCAATTCTGAAATTTTTTGCTTTTTCCTGTTAATCCTAGCATGATAAAGAAGATTCAAAGAGAGTGAGATGCCAGCTCCTTTCATTCAGTCAGTAGCTTCAAACATTTCTGGTATATGAAAAACATGTTTTTCAATGGCAAAAATCAATGAATATTGTAAATGCACAAACACTAATATCTCCACATTGCAAGGTGCAATTCTGAAATTTTTTGCTTTTTCCTGCTAATCCTAGCATGATAAAGAAGATTCAAAGAGAGTGAGATGCCAGCTCCTTTCATTCAGTCAGTAGCTTCAAACATTTCTGGTATATGAAAAACATGTTTTTCAATGGCAAAAATCAATGAATATTGTAAATGCACAAACAGTAATATCTCCACATTGCACGGTGCAATTCTGAAATTTTTAGCTTTTTCCTGTTAATCCTAGCATGATAAAGAAGATTCAAAGAGAGTGAGATGCCAGCTCCTTTCATTCAGTCAGTAGCTTCAAACATTTCTGGTATATGAAAAACATGTTTTTCAATGGCAAAAATCAATGAATATTGTAAATGCACAAACAGTAATATCTCCACATTGCAAGGTGCAATTCTGAAATTTTTTGCTTTTTCCTGCTAATCCTAGCATGATAAAGAAGATTCAAAGTGAGTGAGATGCCAGCTCCTTTCATTCAGTCAGTAGCTTCAAACATTTCTGGTATATGAAAAACATGTTTTTCAATGGCAAAAATCAATGAATATTGTAAATGCACAAACAGTAATATCTCCACATTGCACGGTGCAATTCTGAAATTTTTAGCTTTTTCCTGTTAATCCTAGCATGATAAAGAAGATTCAAAGAGAGTGAGATGCCAGCTCCTTTCATTCAGTCAGTAGCTTCAAACATTTCTGGTATATGAAAAACATGTTTTTCAATGGCAAAAATCAATGAATATTGTAAATGCACAAACAGTAATATCTCCACATTGCACGGTGCAATTCTGAAATTTTTAGCTTTTTCCTGTTAATCCTAGCATGATAAAGAAGATTCAAAGAGAGTGAGATGCCAGCTCCTTTCATTCAGTCAGTAGCTTCAAACATTTCTGGTATATGAAAAACATGTTTTTCAATGGCAAAAATCAATGAATATTGTAAATGCACAAACAGTAATATCTCCACATTGCAAGGTGCAATTCTGAAATTTTTTGCTTTTTCCTGTTAATCCTAGCATGATAAAGAAGATTCAAAGAGAGTGAGATGCCAGCTCCTTTCATTCAGTCAGTAGCTTCAAACATTTCTGGTATATGAAAAACATGTTTTTCAATGGCAAAAATCAATGAATATTGTAAATGCACAAACAGTAATATCTCCACATTGCAAGGTGCAATTCTGAAATTTTTTGCTTTTTCCTGCTAATCCTAGCATGATAAAGAAGATTCAAAGAGAGTGAGATGCCAGCTCCTTTCATTCAGTCAGTAGCTTCAAACATTTCTGGTATATGAAAAACATGTTTTTCAATGGCAAAAATCAATGAATATTGTAAATGCACAAACAGTAATATCTCCACATTGCACGGTGCAATTCTGAAATTTTTAGCTTTTTCCTGTTAATCCTAGCATGATAAAGAAGATTCAAAGAGAGTGAGATGCCAGCTCCTTTC